>NC_080429.1:48351379-48507059 GCF_029873635.1 Malania oleifera | reverse complement strand
TTTCCAACTCAACAGCTCAGCTCCACAGAAACTCTTTATAATTTTCTTTAAATAAAATTTTAATTTTACCAAACACAGAAATAATGTCTCTTATTTAAAGTTCTAGGTTTTACATTTCGTGAACACTGGAATGCTTATTACTAAAAATAGATTAGATAAATTAATACGTTGTTTTGATTAATTTTACAAAAAATAAATTGGTTACTACAAAGAGATAAAATGATTTTTTTTTTTTATGATCCATACAACGCATTAATTATCTCAAATTTCATCAATATAAATATTTATCACTTCTTGTTGTATTAATTGTTAAATGAAATAATATGTGTTCAGTAAACAATTACAAACAATAGAAAAGAATCTTTGGACGTTGGCTACATGCCCCTTTCATATGGGAGATTTGGGTTTTTATCCTTGTAAGCCACTAATCTTTTATTGTTGATAGAGAACATTGACCAGTAAATGAGAACAATTATTTTTCATTGTGTAGCCCTTAAGTTGACTATCATCCAATGCAACTAAAATAAATCATTTGAGAAATACTTTAAATGAAGAAGCATATAAATAGAGTGGATGTTTTGGAGTTCGGATAAGGATTTTGTTGAGGAAATAAAGCAAAAGAAAAATAAAGAAAATTTATTTTTATTATTTGTTCTCATATAACAACTATTATTGAAAACAAAAATTATGTCTGACATAATAAAAATTAGTGTAGACACCCCATTTTGGTCCAAGGCTAATATAATACAGAGCATTTACTATTTTTTGTTGTTTATTACACCACCTAGTATCCCCGTGCCTTTTACGATCCACGTGACTAATACTGCGCTCTTGAGTGACCCTACAATTCCAAAGGGAGGGTAAATTTAGATTCCAGCGGCGGAAATGAACCGCGGAGGGGTTTTGAACCCTGACCTCATGAGAGCAGCCCGCAACCCGCACTACCACCTGAACCACACCCTGGGGATTATTATATATTATGTATATTATTCTTTATTATTTATTATTATTTTACACTAAGTATACAAAATGATGAAAGAAAAGAAGAAGAGAGATAAAAGGCCCCTGCATTTTAATAGCTCTTTTTTAGGGTTTAGGTTACTAATTACTATTACTAGTATTATTCAATTTTATTCTTAAAAAAAATACAAAAATCTTACACCATATCCTTGTGAATTTCAAAAACTACAAGCCTATTGCTTCGAGATTAATACAATCTCACTTGTTTGTGTGTGACGCTGTTGACATTTTAGGTGAACAGAAAGCTACATGCAACCTGTCCCTAATATAAAATCATCTTAAATGACATTTTTATGATAATTTTTATGAAGGCATGCATCCATTATCTTTGTTTAAAAACATTGATGTGGACTTAAATGTTTAAATTTTTGAAATTAGAATCACGTTTTTAATTGCACTATTTTAATTTACTGTTATACGAACTGAATCTTAAAACTTTTTTAAAAGAAACATCAACGAAGACTTAGCTTATATATGTCACATAATGCTCCTGTTTTCTTTTTCCAGGAACTAGTTTTGTAAATAATTAAGTTAATTACCTTAACAAATGATTTTAACTTTTCAAATTGGAAAGTTAAATTGACGTTAGTCCATATTACTCCCATTTGATGAATTGGCTTTTAAGACGACCTGCAAACAATTTTGGATTTCCCCGTAAAGTGTTGTCGACTTGTCGAACTTAAGTACAAGAGTAGACAGATAAAACGTCTACTCTACTATGAACTTCTTACACTCACCAAAAACTTTACCTTACGGTACCCATTCTACCTTTCATTATCAAATCGATCAACCATAATCCATCCTAAACTCACCCTTTTTGTTTGTTTTTAAAAGTTTCAAATTGATTCGGCGAGCCATACAGAATGCAAAATCATATGAAAACATATCAAACCTCTTGGGCGGCTTGGTTAGCTCGAAGTGCCTCCTACGCTCTCACGCCCACCTTCAACCCTCCGGTTCCTTCTCCTCCGGATCCCGTCACACCTCCTTGAGGTCGGGGATCTCCGCAATCTCAACCCCAACCAAGAACTCTTCCCGCGCAGCACGTCGCTTAAGGGCAGCAGGAGTGGTCCGACAGAATCACGGGAACGCACTCGGCGTAGATGGCCTCACCAAGCGGGGGCTGGCGACCTCGTTGCCGCTGGGGCAAGAGGCAGAACTTGGATCGGAGCATGAAGGGTAGTAGTCGAGGCCGGGGAGTACTCGAAGACGGGTATTCCGGGTCGCGGCCCTCCAGTGGCGAGGAGGATGGGGCGGATGGGGCCGTGGGAGGCCGCCGGCGAAGAAAGCCAGGAGGGGGCGGGGGAGCGGGCGGGGGCAGGAGAGAGCTGGGGGAGACGTTGCGTCCGTAGAGATAGATCTCGGGAGTCTCACGTCGTTCTGGGGGTTGCACCCTTCGAGGTGTTGGGTTGCACAGCACCCTTATGGATGTTTTTGAACCAGGTTTGCCCTCTGAGGCAAGAGGACCCTGCGCGCATTGCCCCCAATCATATTATATAAATAATTCATTAATTTCTTGTGGTCACATTCAAATACGCTAAAGCATGGTTCGTAGGAGTAAATTTAATTACCTGCGAATATTTCTTCCTTAAGAAGAAACAATTTCCCTTGGAAGCAAGACGTTTAGTAGGAAGATGCTTGTAAGAATCATTAAATTATAGTAATAGAATGCAGAGCAGCTCGGTAACAAACAGCAAAGAAGAAATTACATCCAGACAATTAGAATATCACAACTTAACTTAACAATGTATTCGTGAAGACCAGTAAAAAATAACTTTTGAAAATTACGTTTATCATCTTCATATTTTTCATTAGATATTAAAAAAATAGAAAGGAATGCCAATATTTTTTTCTTATTTGAAAGTTTTAAAATGAAAATAAATGAAACTGAATACATTTTCAAACATTTTTTCATATACTTTAAATATATGTGTGTAAAATGATTTGTCAAATAATTTACAACAAGACATGTAGATAAAATGTGTCAAATTGAATCTTTAAACTAGAAACTACATGTTGAACTCCCTTCGTCTCTCCCTAGCCACAAAACAAGCTTAAGAACGACACCATACGCCCAAAGTGCTCCCAAATTCAAACCTCACCCCATTTTGGGAAAACCCACCTCTTTGGAATATCAATTATTTCTTGCTTTATATATAAAGTTGAAGAACCTGTCATGTTGTAAACCATTTCATCATAGTCACATCCCATCATCTTCATTTATTTTTTAAGCAAATAATAAAGAAAATTTATTTTTTTATTATTTGTTCTCATATAACAAATATTATTCAAAATAAAAAAATTATTCTGATATAATTTAAAATTAGTGTAGACACCCTATTTTGTCCAAGGCTAATATAATACAGGAGCTATTATTATTATTATTATTATTATTATTATTATTATTATTATTATTATTTGAGAAATCATTTGAGTGGATTTCTCAAATGCCCATAAATAACAAAGGAAAATTGAATTCATTTTATTATTTAATATGAAAAATATGAATTAATTATCGAATCTGATAATTAAGTTTTGTATTTTATACTAAAATTTAGTTATAAGAATGGAACATGCCAAGTATATTTAGAGAAGTTAGATCCCTTCAAGCTAATAACCTTAATTTGTTATTAAAATAAAAATATTACCTATTTAACTTAAGAGTTTAAGTTATTAGGTGATGACGCAAATAAATAATAAGCCTAATAATTGACAATTAATTCTTGGATACAGAAAAAAAGGAATAAATATTTTATATATGCATAGTAAGTACACAAAAGATTATGAGCTATGAACAATTTTATGCACTCATTAATTCAATAAAAAATAAAAATTTGAAAAATATATATATATATATATATATATATATATATATATATATATATATATAAGTCTTCAAAGTTAGCTGATATATATACCAATTTAGAAATTGATGACTGATCTACCTCAAGCAACCATATATATATACATATATTATCATGGCATCACATATATAATTTATATATAATTATATTATGTATGTATGTAAAATAATATAATAAACTTTCTACTCCGATTAACGAAATTTATTTACAAACTTTAGCCCAGCCTTTTATTAGTTTGACTATTTATTGACCAATGACCAGGTTTGTTTGAAATTCCATTTTCTAAAATCAGCTAAACTAGAGTTGGTCCAATTTTCGATCTAACTAGTCTTGACAACAATGATCCCACTCTAACGTTGCATTTGGAAATATGAGTTTCGAACTTTAGAATTAAATTTAGATAAATTAGGATAAAATTGAATACAATGTTATATTACGTCATATCTAAATTCAAATATAAGACTTCACCAAACTTAAGATAAATTCATTCCATTTACATATATACCTAAGAAAATTTGGAGCCCCAAAAATATATTATTATATTAAAAAAAAAATTAGGTAAGCGAGCCTGTGAATCTGATGAACACCTCAAGAGAATATATATATATATATATATATATATATATATAGGTCTATATTTATGGACGAAATATTAGGAAGTTACATATATTGAATAAATTATTTAACATTATTTGAAATGAAAATATGTCTAAATCTCATGCAGTAGACTCGTTATTTTAAGTGGAGTAGGATCGACCATGACGATTTAGTAGTGTTCCTAAGGAGGCGTTGCACTGTGCATCATATATACGCGTTAGGTTTATTTTTATCAAAAGGAATTGAAACACGTCATAGCCAAAAATTATTTGAGTTGGGAATGGTGGAAATATATTGGGAACATCGTGTTTCATGCAATGCGAAGGACAAGCATCATTTTCCAAGGGTAAGGTACACATCAATAGCTGTCGGCTGCCGTTTTGTGCTTTCACACTGCTTCATACTTTTGTTCTGCACAGTGTTGGTCATGATCTCCTAAAGAGATGGGAATATGACATGAGTTACACCTAATTCGTGATAGTAACACGTTTCTCATACCATTAACATGTTACGCATTTTCAAAGGATGAAAGAAAATAATTTCTTTGAATGGATGAAATTAATAAAGTTCTTTTATGGATATGCATCCAACATATTTCGATCTATAAGTGCAAAGAAAAGTAAGATATTGGAAATAAAAAAAGTCATGACTGTCATGTTCTTTCAACGTTGATTGAGTTGAGAATATTTTTTCAAAAATTTTGCTTAAAGAAATTGAAATCGGATGTATGTGAGAGGTTAGAGAGGACATAGTTGTCATATTATGTAAGGTGGAGAAAATATTTCCTCCAAAATTCTTTGATGTTATGGTCGATATATCTATTCATTTACTGAGGGAGACTATAATTGCAAAACTGGTGCAATATCGTTGGATGTATCCAATTGATAAGTAATTTTAATAATCAAACATTTTGTATATGATTTTTTTTCCTATTTACATGCATTATAAAATTATGTAAAATGCATAAATTCTTATCAACTCTAAAAAACTATGTGCATAATAAAACACAACTTGAAGACTCAATTATTGAGGCACACATTGATAGTCAATGTCTTACATTTTACTGATCAGCGTATTTACAAGCAATGAGACGAGGTTCACTTGTGATAATTGAAATGTAAACATAGGTGGCAACAAAAAAGACATCTAAGAACCCATAATTGACGAGTATATAATTTCATCGATATTGAAGAATTGGTAAAGACGCATTTTTATGTGCTTAATAATTGTGATAAAATTGTTCTATATGTTGAGTACATTATTTGTCAATCCATGTTAAAATTACTTAAAATTAAGAAGCATATAAATATGAGTGGATTTTTTGGAATTTGTTGATTTTTTGAGGATGTTTTGGAGTTTGTTGACTTTTTTGAGTCCAATACCTGTTTTGATGCAAACAACACATAAGTATCTTACCTGTGCACTGAACTTATTGTTAATTCAGATATAATCCCAAAAGAGGGGTGAATTGGGTATTTTAAAAAACTTTAAATACTTAATCCCTATTTCAATATTTAACAAATTAATTGCAGGGGCTTGAAATTAATTTTAATTATTATCTCAATAAATTCAATTTTACCCAATTAATTATCAAGTTCGTATAATATAAATCAATATACAAATATGCAAAAGCTGATAATGAAATGCAAACAAACATTAAAAAGATAAGGGAAAAGAGAAGGCAAACACGATTGTACAAGGTTCAACCAACCTAGCCTACGTCCTTGCCTTGAGCAATCCATTCAAGGATTCCACTAATCCTTATTCCTTTAACCAGGACGAAACTTCCCTTACAATCCGATGCTTACAAGAGGCACAACTTCCTCTTCACCTGCTGCTTACACAAGGCACAATTTCCTCCTCACTGATTCACAACCCAAACCGTGATTTAATATAGAATTACAATTCTGCAAAACTCAATATTGCTTTAACCAAGCTAGTGAGTACAATTGAAATCCTAACACATATTCATATGATAAAACTTGAAACTCAGTATGTATATAACGATGTTATATGAATGATATGCTTCATAAAATTTCCCTTTGATCAAACTCCAAAACTAATTATATAAGTAGATGCTTTGGAGAAATTAGGGTTTTAGTTCAACTTATTAGATGCAAGAATATCAAATGTGATCTTATTAAAAATTGGTCTTGAATATTATGAAGATCTAAGTTCTTGCTATCAAATAATTTGTAAAGTTGAATCTTTGAATAAATAAAAGGTTTTGAAAATTGCAAAGATTTAAACACTATTTGTCACAACAATATTTCTCACAAATATATATTGAGAACGTTTAGACTTTTCAATCAAGTAGATTTTGCAATAACAAAGTATTGAGTCTTTGAATAAAAATAAGAACTTGAAGATCACCAAATATTCAATGCTTAGAAAATCCTTTCACAAATAAATTTTTATGTAACAACACAAGGATTTTTCCTTTTCAATAAGAGTAATAGATGTATGAGTATGAGATATGAAAAATCTTCAAGATATCTATATATTGAAAATGCAAACCAATCCCTTGTTTACCAAACCTCAATCACTAGGGCGGCTTGCTTTCAAGATGTGTAAATGAAATCCCTTCGAAAAGCTGAGATGATTTTCCTAAACTTCATGAATATAAGTTGGAGTGCAGGCAATCATATTGCAATATGTTCAAGTTTCTCAATATTATCCAAAAAAACTAAGGCACTAGGCTTTAGAGGTTTATTATATAGGTAATCTCAACCTTAGGATAAGTCCTGATTATTGGATCAAATTGATCAAGTGTATAACCTGCGTGTTCTCTCGCTAAAGATCATGTTTTTAAACTTCTCGTAGGTTCAAACGACTGAAGATTTGGGTTCAGATGTTTGATGTTCCTTAAAGTTTTGAAAAATTGAACTAGACATAGGGTCAAATGACTAAACTTAAGGTTCAGAATTCTAAATTCCTTGCTTCAGACGACTAAACTCAAGGTTCAGTCTTCTGAAGTCATTCTGCCTGTTATGTGTTTCATAAGTTAAATCTTTAGATGACTGAACTAAATTTTCAATCGTCTGAGGAAATTCTTCAGACGTTTGAAGTAAAACATCAGTCATCTAAAGTTGTTTGTTCAGATGTTTGAGGATAATCCTCAGTCGACTGGGCAGTTCAACTTCAATTTTTTTTTGTTATATTTTGTTTTCAAAAGCCATTTTTTGCTTTCTTGCTTTGCTTCTTCATAAAACATTTTCCGAGGTTTTAAATAAAGTCTTTAAGTCAACAAATAAGCCCTAATAGACATTCATGAGATGCTTGAGTCCTAAGGTCAGTCTAGGGTATATTTTGAGTTTCGAATTAAATCATATGAAATATGTAAATACATTCAAATCTATATACTCATTCCCATGACGATCTTGAACTTGACACTTGCATCTTCATTCTTCTACTCTTGTAGTTCCATGGATTGTGTCAAGTTGTATATATTTTAATTCTCACGGCTTCCATGACTTCATCACCTTCCGTGCATGCTAAGTAATGTTCCTGCTCACATTCTCAATGCACAGATCAAATATCAAGTGATTTGTCATTATCAAAATAGGATTGGACTCATAGAGTCAACACTTATGAACAAGTTTAATTCTTCGTATGCCCGGATAGTAAGGATAAAATGAAGCCATGCAGAGCTGAACTTGAACATCACCTAGCATATGGCTGGGTAATACGAAGTGCAAAAGGAATGAAAGACAAAGTTTGTCAATTGTAATTGCATTTAATTTTATTTGGTTTGTAATTTATTATGGTCTATAATAACTGCATCATGCATGATAGGTTTAAATATTCAAAGACCATAGATTGACCATAAGGAATCGAATGACCTTAGGTATACATATAGAAATCCAACCAACTTAATTGAGTAAAAAAACAAGTAACAAATCGAAATAATAGACCCATCTCGTATATCAAAACATTTCAAAATAAAGAATTTATCTTCTTCTTTTTTTTCAGTTTAGGTCCAATATTTTGAATTGATACATTAGATATAGATAGATCCTTTCTTGTAAAATATCTCTCTTTTTTCTTGTCAATCGACCTATTTATCCTTCTTTTTTTTTTTTTTGGCCCCTTCGGTCGTCTGAAGGTCAACTAACGTTGGATTTTTTTAGTAGGCTAAAAAGATCTTAGATAGACCCCTAGGTCCTTGTACTTACACATAGGATAGTCCCCATTATCACATATACTATCAGGGGAATCAATTGAATTAAAACAGGACTTAAGGTATAAAATGAATAGGGTTTTGGGCAACCGAACCTTGGTGTTCAAAACACCTCGGTCGACCGAACCGTTGAAAGGTCAAATAGTTTACTTGACTTCGGGTGACCAAACCAAAAAGGACTTCACTGTCCTCGGTCAACCAACCTCGCACGGTTACCTTTTCCACCATCTCGGCAGCCCAAACTTTCACATTCAAAACTACTTCAAGCTACTGAATGCTCAAGTTCTGTAAACCGAACTTGATAATGAGCTACCGAATTGCAAATTTTTGGAAAATCGCCTTTGTTCAGCAAACCGTTCTCTTCCTAGGGCACCTGAACATGAAGAACGTACTTTTTCCATTGTGTGTGTTCGAACGACTGAACAGCTTGGGTAACTTAATTTAACCACACTAATTAGGGTTAAAATTTCAATTAAAATTTTTAAAAATATTTAATTTGTCCCCCAACAGTTACTTTTGGCCAGAAATTATATATAGCCCCTCATTGGTTTGATTAGCATGGGATTAGCAAATATAATTAACAAAAATCCTCTCAAATTTTTCATACTCAATCCCATTTGCCAATACTACACATTTTTATGCCAATTTCTTATGCTCTCTCTTACATTATTTGCTAAAATCTTTTTAAGAGTGGAGATATTTATTTGCTTATATCACTTGAAAATTAATTGCAAATTGAAGGGGAGTTTTGAGCTTTATTGTTGCGAGGTTTTTCCTACACAAATTTTTATGTACTCTCAAATTTTTATGCTCATTTAAAAAAAAAAAAATCTCCTTTGAGAGTTTGCTTGGTAATTTTCCTATATTGTTGTTGATTGATTAGCACTGTTGGGGAAAATTATTTTAGCTTGTGAGTTTCTTGTAGACAAATTACAAGAATTGAAAGTTTGCATTCTTCCTTCATAAATCTTTTTGCAAACTTTATCCATAACCTCTAGTGTGCTTTATTTGAAAAATATTATTGAGGTACTAGCTTAAGGTTGTTTAGATTCTGTGATTGCTTATATTGGGAATTACATATTTATAATCAAAGACCTTACTTACTCACACATATACACATTGATACATATCTTACTGTGAGTAGATACCTTGTTTAGAACAAATCTCACTTAAGCCTTAATTCTCTATCATATGTGAGTGTATTGATTTTACCATGCTTATTGTTGATACAAATCTGCTTAATTGAGAAGCAAATAATTTGTCAGAATATTGTATTGTGATTCTGTTGTATTCTAGGTGTGGCCTGAGGGGGCGTTAATCAAGCCCGGAATGATTGGTTGTAAAGGTTGAGGTCAGCCCTGTGCTAATTGACCTGATTGTATTTAGGTGTCATTCCAACTGTTAAGTGAGCAACAGTGGTAATCATCGGGCTTGCAAGCTGAGGCAGGGACATAGGCAGTATTGACCGAACCCCAATAACATATCTTGCGCGTACGTTATATTTCTGCTATTTATTTTCTACACCTTCATTTTTAACACATGTATGTTGTATGTCTGATTCATTATATGCTTCACATGTGTTGATTGAGTTTACGATTATTTAGACAGACCCTAGGTTGTGATTATACTGCTGTTGGAATTTAGTTGAACCTAGGCCTAAATTTTTAAATACCCAATTCACCTACCTCTTGGGGATACGTCAATTCCAACAAGGTTTGGATAAAGTATTTTGTTTGAGGGAAAGAAAGCAAAAGAAAAATAATACAAATTTATTTCTTTATTATTTGTACTCATATAACAAATATTATTTAAAATAAAAAAATTATTCTAATATAATTAAAAATTAGGAATAATATACTTATAACCCTTGAACTATTTACAGTGTTACAAATGCCTCCTTGGCTTTAAAAGGTAGCATTAAAACCCCTTTAACTAAAATGTTAGTTAAAAGTACTTCTTCTATTAATAGAAATGGTTAAATTTTATAGATTACGAACAATTAATAAATTTTAGACAAATTAATTACTATTTTAAACTTAAGAAAAATTATGATTAATTAGTTTTCCTATTTAAGTGCCACGAAGAAGTCTATTTCACATGTACTATACCAACTTATTTTCTTTTCTCATTTTTTAATGAAATAAATTTACTAAACAGTTGAAAAAAAAAAAAAACAAAACAAAAAAAAAGCAATTACTTATAAGTTGTTTTCACAAAAAAAAAAAAAAAAAGAACAAGAAAAATATAATGAAAGAAAGACTACTCATAAGTTTTTAATCAGCAAGATTATCAACTTAGAATTGATTAAAATAATTTGCATAAAATATCGAAGGCTTGAATATTTAATAAAAAAAATTAAATTCATGTTGAAACTATAAATTAATTAAAAATTTCGAAATATTATGGTAAGAACTAACTACTAATAACAACAAAACTCCAACATGTTTTATGTTAATTAATATGACACATCAAATTATATCAAACTTGTTGACCTTATAGGTCAAACCCGATTTTGAAAATGACAAATATTCCGGTATTTTAATATCAATCAAGTTTGTGTGTAGGTCCACATGAGCAAATCACTTGATGACATATGTAGACTCCAAGTCTAAAGACCCAGAAGAAATCCTTTTTTATTGTAATCTATATTAATTCAGGTCTGTAATAATAACATAGGAAAAAGGTCTCTAATAATCTCTGCATATTATTGAAAACTAACCTTGACTGAATTTGGAGATGGCCGGCAGCCCACCGCTGTTGACATTGGAGATTGGCATGCAACCTACTCCACCTACCAGCCCAACTCCGTTGAAGTGTAACTCCCACAATCATTGATTATATTGTTGTATGATTTACTATAAATAGATGCGTATGTGTGCAATGAAGTGTGTGGTGTGTTGAGCGTGTAAAGACAGTGAGCGAGAGAGAGAGTTATGTTTTTGAAGTTCTTTGTATTTTTCAGATTGAAATATATTCTTGTGCATTTGATTCTCATTGAGTTTCAGTCACAACTAGTGACTGAGTGTTCCTCTCAACCCATCAGTGGTATCAAAGTGTCCAAGAAAGCTGAAATCCGCCAAATAGAGGCAAATAAAAGAAAAAATATGATTTTCTCCCAGTTTTGAAGTTGCTCAAAATTCATATTTGAGCCTACCATTGTGCAATTCGACTCTAAACGATTCCAATGGTGAAATCCACGTCCCAAATGGACATCGAGAGATTACACACGCGCTCACATGCGCCTCCCACGAAGACAGCACCCTTACCACGCGTTGCACGCGCAGACGAAGACTCCGAAGGATGGTGACACGCGCCCGCATGCATCTTCTTCGCCTGATTGGCGAGATCTGACCCGGACAGCGACCCGCGTGCACAACCTAAACTGCTAATCCGTACCCGCGACCTAACCCTTGCCCAGCAGCTGACACGTGGCACATGCAGAGCACGCCATGTGGCGTAATGGGAACATTAACGCTGTTAAACGACCGTTAAGTTAAACCAGTTAGTTTAAAAATTCACCAGAATTTCCTATAGCCAGTTCAGTGATTTTTGGACTGGTTCTTTGCAACCCAAAATCGATTCCTAAGGTTTTTCGATCTTCTAAATACATTGGTGGCATCAGATTTGCCAAAAATTAGTTCCCATTTCTCTTTTTTTTATATATTAAATTTGATGGCTAATGGTACTACCCAATCGGTCATTCCAAAATTGACCCGGGAGAATTATGACAACTGGTCAATTCAAATGAGAGCCCTTCTAGGTGCTCAGGATGTCATGAACATCGTTGAAGATGGGTACAGAAAAATTCCATCAAAGGAAGTCGAAGCAGCTATGTTGGATGCTCAAAGAATGACCTTGCAAGCCGATCGAAAGAAAGATTGCAAGGTGAAGTCCATAATCTACTAAGGCCTTGATGAGGCCATGTTCGAAATCATCGCCTCTGCCAAGACATTCAAAGAAGTATGGGTCTCTCTCCATCAAAAACACAAAGGTGTAGATAAAGTGAAAAAGATTCGTCTTCAGACATTGCAAGGTGAGTTCGAATCTCTCAAAATGAAATCTATTGAATTCATTGCTGACTACTATACACGAGTAATAGTATCAAATCAATTGAGAAGAAATGGAGAGACTCTTAATGACGAGAGAATTTGTGGGAAAATTTTGCAATCTCTAGATCCAAAATTTGATTATATTGCTGTGACCCTGGAAGAAACAAAAGATCTGGAAACAATGTCCGTCGAAGAACTTATGGGCTCACTCCAAGCCCATGAGCAGAAAGTCAACAGAAGGAATGATGATAAGGCACTGGAGCAAGCCTTCCAAACAAAGTTGTCCCTCACTAAAAATAGATACGACAAAGGGGGGATGTCACAACAAGGAAGAGGACGAGGCCGAGGATCTCGTGGAAGAAACTCTGGAAATTTTAATTCTAGAGAAGGTGGCAGAGGAAGAAGAGGTCCCACTAGAGAAGGACACAATCAACAGAACAATGTCCCATGACGAAGAGGACAAGGAAGAAGAGGAGGATACAATAACTACCCGAACGTAGGCAAACGAAACATTCAATGCTACAACTGTCATAAGTACGGACACTATTGCAATGAGTGTTGGGGGTGACAACAAGAAAAGGTTATCGAGGAGGTTAACCTTGCTGAAACTAAACATGTAGATGGAGAGTCGTTTATGCTGATGGCACACAATGCAACTTCTCAGGACCAGAGTGTTTGGTACCTTGATTTTGGAGCCAGCAACCAAATGACTGGCAGAAAGAACCTATTCTTTGAACTTGATGAGAAAGTTCAGGGGGGAGATCTCTTTTCGCGATAACTCTAAAATCTCAGTCCGAGGGAGAGGAGATGTTTTGATCAAACAGAAGTCCGGAGATCAGACTTACATCTCCAACGTCTTTTACGTGCCAAATATGAAGACTAACATACTTAGTCTCGGACAGCTCGTGGAGAGAGGTTATCGAATTAGCCTCACTGATAAGCAAATGGTGATAATAGATGCTCGAGAAAAGCTTGTTACTCGAGTACAAATGGTGAAGAATCGAATGTTTCCACTCCCCATCCAACATGATACGCCAAGGTGTTTGAGCGCTATCATCAGAGACAAGGACTGGCTATGGCATCTAAGGTATGGATATCTAAATTTTGAAAGTTTGAAACAATTGGGAAGCAAGAAGATGGTGAAAGGCTTACCCAATATCCACCATCCAAATATGATATGTGAAAGTTGTATTTTGAGCAAGCAACATAGAAATAGCTTTGGAAAGCAAGCCGACTGGAGATCAACTATGCCGCTCTAGCTAATACACATGGACGTGTGTGGTCCACTAAGACCATTTTCAAATGGACAGAATCAATACTTCCTAACCTTCATTGATGACTACAACAGGAATACCTGGTTCTACTTCCTGAAAAGGAAGTCAAAGGTGTTCGACAAGTTCAAAGAGTTCAAAACTCTTGTGGAGAAACAGAGTGGCTACCACATCAAGTCACTCTGGTCAGATCAACGAGGAGAATACAGAGATGAAGTTTTCCTAGAATTCCTTAGGCATCAAGGGATTCAAATACAGTTCACACTAACCTACACTCCCCAGTTGAATGGTGTAGCCGAAAGGAAGAACCTCACAATCCTTAACATGGCCAGAAGCATGTTAAAGGATAAGAATGTGCCCAAGAGTTTTTGGGTAGAAGCAGTGTTATGTGCAGTCTATCTGCTCAATCGGTGTCCTACGAAGAGTCTTGATACAAAGACACCATATGAAGCCTGGAGTACTCACAAGCCTAGTGTGAGTTATCTTAGAGTGTTTGGCTCCATAGCATACACCAAGATCCCAGAAGCAAGAAGGACAAAACTGGATGATAAAGGAGAGAAGTGTATCCTTATAGGATACGGCAATAGCACCATGGGATATCGACTCTATAATCCCATCAACAAGAAAATCTTTCACAGTCGGGATGTCATCTTTGAAGAAAATGAATTCTGGAAATGGGACCAGGCTGAATGTTCCAAAGATGCAGAATTGACACTTGAAGGAGAAGAACCTACACAGACAAGAGAAGTAGCTATCGAACCACAAGTTCCCGAGCTGCAGACACCTCCACATGATTCATCACAGAGGAATGAAGCTTCATAACCAATAGAGCATGAAATCTCAAACATGAGACCTAGAGGAGCTCGAAATCTAGCCGACCTATATGAAACTACAAAACCAATAGAAGAGTATTTTACTCTATACTATCTATTGTTGACTAGCGACCCGGTTAGCTTTAAGGAAGCTAACGAAGAAGACAAATGGAGAAAAGTGATGGATGAGGAGATTTAATCTATCGAGAAGAACAAGACTTGGGAGTTGACAAATCTCCCGAAGGGCCGCAAAACTATTGGTGTGAAATGGGTCTACAAGACCAAGAAGAATGCTCAAGGAAAATTTCAGAGATACAAAGCAAGACTTGTTGCCAAAGGCTACAAGCAAAAAGAAGGGATTGATTATAGAGAAATCTTTGCCCCGGTTGCCAGAATTGAAACCATCAGATTACTAATTTCACTTTTAGCACAAAATGGATGGAAGATTTACCAACTGGACATGAAATCAGCATTTCTGAACGGTTTTTTGAAAGAAGAGATTTATATCGATCAACCACCTAGATATGTGAAGAAGGACAAAGAAGATAGAGTGTACAAGTTGAAGAAAGTACTCTATGGCTTGAAGTAGGCACCTCATGCATGGAACATGAGGATTAATGACTACTTCCAAAAGAATGGATTTGAGAAGTGTCCTTACGAGCATGTGCTATACATAAAGATGGAGACAAATGGAAGCATGTTGATAGCCTGCCTATATGTTGATGATTTGATCTTCATCGGAAACAATCCAGAGATGTTTGCCACTTTCAAGAAGAGCATGGTCAAAGAATTCGAAATGACAGATTGGCCAAATGGCTCACTTCCTTGGCATAGAAGTCGTGCAAAGCAAGAAGGGAATCTTCATCTCCCAGAGCCACTATGCAAAATAAGTACTGAAAAAGTTTGGGATGGACAAATGCAACCCTGTGACAACTCCAGTTGAAATGGGATTGGAGTTAAGAAAGAATGAGGAAGGAGATGACCCCACTTATTTCAAGAGTTTGGTTAGAAGCTTGAGGTATTTAATGTGCACCAGACTAGATATACTCTATGGAGTTGGACTTGTCAGCAGGTACATGGAGACTCCTGAATAGTCCCACCTTAATGCAGCAAAAAGGATACTCTGATATGTTAAGGGTACCATCACCGATGGTATGTTCTATTCATAAAAAGGTGATTGCAAACTTATCGGCTATTCAGATAGCGATTGGGGAAGAGATCTTGATGAAAGAAAAAGTACGATGGGATTCACATTTTTCATGGGAGATACAGCGTTTACTTGGTCTTCGAAGAAGCAACCCATCATAACGTTGTCATCATGTGAAGTTGAGTATGTTGCTGCTAGCTCAGCTGTTTGTTATGGTATATGGATTAGGAATGTACTGAAGTATCTGGGCTTTCTTCAAGATAACCCCACAGAAGTCTACATCGACAATGATCAACAGTTGCACTTGCAAAAAATCCAATTTACCATGAAAGAAGCAAACATATTGATACAAGGTATCATTTTTATTAAGGAGCATGTCAAGAATAAAGAAGTGGAGTTGATATCTTGCAGAACGTATAATCAAATTGTTGACATTTTCACAAAACCACTCAGGCATGATATTTTTGCAAGATTGAAGACAATGCTCTTGTATTGCTTGATTTTTGTTGAGAGTTTTGGCTAGAGTTGTTCCCATTGATTTAAATAAATAAATCTTGTATGGGAAAAATCATTTGCTTTAGGGTCTTTGCATTGACATTGCAAGATTCCTTAAGCATTCTTTTATGTGCAAAATATTTTACAAAGCTTGATTTTCAAATAACTCTTGTGCTTGATACATTTGAGAAAATATTTTTGAGTTCGTTTGAATATTATTGCTAGTATCTTTGAAACACAAATTTGATATTGAGAATTGATATACTTTGCTATCAAAGACTAGCTTGTTTGAACACTCTTGTGCATATTTGAGATTATCACTATATTGAGTGTTGATTGCACATAAACACCATTGAGCTTATTATTCTTACATGTTTGGTGTATTCTGATTATTATTGGCACATGTCTGCTTGATTGATAAGCATTATATTTGTACACATCTTTTATTGAGAAATTTGTTGTATTCCAAGTGTGGCTTGAGGGGGCAGTAATCCAATCTGGGAAGGATTGTTTGTAAAGGTCGAGGTCAACCTTGTGCTAATTGACTTGGTTGTATTTAGGTGTCACTCCACCCATTAAGTGAGCCTATAGTATAATCCTTGTGCTGGTGAGCCAATGCGGGGACGTAGGCAGTTTGCTGAACTTCAATAACATTTATGGTGTTGTCTATATTTACTGCTTTATTGTGCATGTTTAGTTAAATTACTTATGCAGTTTAAATTTTTATTGAATTGATGTACTAATTTATTTTATACATACTAGATTGACCTTAAACTTGTGTAATACTATTGCTAGTGGATTGACCTAGGGGATAAATTTTTAAAATTCCAATTCAACCCCCCCCTCTTGGAATTACAGTAAAGTTAACAATTGGTATCAGAGCCCAGTAACTTAGAATTAATAGTTATTTTGCAAAAAATCTAGATGGCTCATAGCACTATAACCCCTTTCCCTGAGGGACCCTCTTCCACACGCCCTCCAATTTTCGGTGGTGTCAACTACACCTTCTAGAAATAGAGGATGTGCATCTATCTTCAAAACATTGATTGGAAGGGTTGGAGAGTTGTCTCTAGAGGAAATTATGTTCCTATAAAAATTGAAGGTACAAGTAGAGTTCCTAAGACTGAAAAGCAATATAATGATGATGATATGAAAGTTGTTAGTTTGAATGCCACTGCCATGAATAATTTGTATTGTGGTCTTGATGTGAATGAATTTAATAGAGTTATGGCATGTTCATCTGCTAAGGAGATATAGGATAAGTTAGAGGTCACATATGAGGGTACTAGAGATGTAAAAGATAGTAGGATTGATATGTTGATCAGTGAGTATGAAGCATTTAGGATGAACACTGGTGAGTCCATTCAAAGCATGTACACTAAATTCACACACATCATTAATTCACTGCATGCATTAGGTAAGACCTATCCTACATATGAGATGATTAGGAAAGTCCTTAGAGGCTTGCATCCTGTTTGGGAAGCTAAGGCTACGACCATATCTGAGGGTGGAGACCTTAAGGCCATGTCACTAGATGAACTAATAGATTCACTTATCACCTATGAATTACCGATCAATGAGAGACTTAATGAGCACAATAGACTGATAAAATTAACTGCACTAAAAACGTCTACTAATTCATCTAGTGAATGCAGTGAACCTTATTCTGGAGATGAAATGGCCATGTTAACTAGAAAATACAGCAAGTTCTTCAGGAAGAATAGTAGGTTATATAGAAATTCTAGGGATTTTGTATCTGAGAAGGGAGAGTCTAGTAGAAGAAAAGAAAAATAGAATGCTCCCACATGCTACAATTGCAACAAGGTTGAGTACATCAAACCTGGCTGTCCTTTACTGAAGAAGGAGTCTAGGAAAAAGAAGAAAGCCACGAAAGCAGACACTTTATGGGATAAACTAAGTAGCAGTGACACAAACTAAAACCACAATGATTCAGAGGTTACTAACATGTTCTTAATGGCACATGGTGATGAGGTATTGTCTTCTTGCTCTTTATCTTCATATTATTCTTCTGATAATGATTGCAATTCTGATAGCATGCCTACTTTTAGAGAATTGGAACTTTAATATATTCGTGTTTCTAAACTGTTGAAAAAAATGACCAAGGATATTAATACTTAAAAAAGAAATGCAAAAATTGGTCAAAATTTTTTGAAATTGCTAAGTACTCTCATGCCTCGATTCTTAAAGAAAAAGATTTGAGAATTGCCAAGATTGAGAGAAAATTGGAGGATAGCTCCAAAATTGTTTTTAAATTTACTGAGGGCCAACGAAATTTTGAAAAACTCCTTGGGCCTCAAAGAAATTCTCTTAACAAAGAGGGTCTTAGTTTTAATGGTGTTGAAAATGTGAGACAACCTAATCTTTATTTGGGACATTTTACGCGTGAATCAAAATCCCAAATCCCACCTAAAGATCCAAGGTGTTGAATGAAGTGTTTTGAATGTAAGCAAATAGGTCATATTCAGTTTGATTGTCCACCTAGAAATAAACATATGAAAATTTGAAAAGTGTGGAGAGTCAAAGGAGATCCAGACACTAACCCTTGTTGACACAACAGAATTAGGGGACCAGCATCAATTACTTAGTCTTTCTTGCAGGTGTGTTTGAGATCATCCTCCTCCAAAGACAAGTGGTACCTGGATAGCGTGTGCTCACGACACATAACTGGCGGCAAGGCCAAATTTGCATCCATCACTCCCAAAGATGGAAGATACATGACATTCAGCGACAATGCTAAAGGGCACATCATCGGCGTAGGTAAGGTTGGTAAGGAACCTTCTCTTGTCATTGATGATGCTTTACTAGTTGATAGACTAAAACATAATTTGATGAGCATTAGTCAGCTATTTGATAAAGGCTATAGGGTATCATTTGAAAATGATAAATGCATAGTTGAAAGTAAATCAAATAATGAAATTCATTCCACTGAAGATCGCCATGAAAATGTATATATTATTACTTTTGATAATCTAGTTTCGCAACAAGTAACTGGTTTTTTTTCAATAAATGAAGCTAGTTGGTTTTGGCATAGGCGCTTAGGACATGCTAGCATGGACTTGTTGTCAAAACTAGTAAGAAAGGACTTAGTGAAAGGTTTGCCTAAAATACCATTTGTGAAAGATAAAATCTGTGAGGCATGTCAAATGGGTAAGCAAACTAGATCAAGCTTTAAGAAAAAAAAAAAAAATCATATCTACCACTAGACCACTTGAAATGCTTCTCTAAAATTTATTTGGTCCTAATTCAGTGCAAAGTCTAGGTGGAAAATCATATGCTTTGGTGATTATTTATGATTATTCTAGGTTCCCATGGACATTGTTTCTCTCGCATAAAAATGAATCATGTGAACAGTTTACTAAGTTATGCAGGAGAATTCAAAATGAAAAAGGCTATAAGATAACTCACATAAGAAGTGACAGAGGCACTGAATTCAAAAATGATGGCATAGAAAATTATTGTGACATGGAGGGGATATCACACAACTTTTTAGCACCTAGAACCCCTCAACAAAATGGTGTGATAGAAAGAAAGAATAGGTCATTACAAGAAATGGGTGGGACAATGCTAAATGAACATAATCTACCTAAATATTTCTGGGCTAAAGCAATTAGTACTGCATGTTATGTAATGAATAGGGTTCTAATCAGGCCATCTCTTCATTAAACACCCTATGAAATATGGGACGGCCACAGACCTAATATTTCCTATTTTCATGTGTTTGACTGTAAATACTTTGTGCTTAGGGATAATGACCATCTAGGGAAATTTGATTCTAAATCTGATGAAGGCATTTTCCTAGGTTATTCTCTTAATAGTAAAGTATATAGAGTATTTAATAAGAGAACTTTAACTGTCATTGAATATATTCATGTTGTATTTGATGAATCTAATCCATTTTCTAAGAAAGATGATGAAGATGATATTGATGTTAGAAAATGCTTAGACAAGCTATCTATAGAAAACAATGTGAATGAGAATTCAGAAATAAATGATAAATCATCTAAAAATAATAAAAATGAAAGTGAGATTCAAGAACTACCTAGGGATTGGAAATTCATTAGGGACCATCCTTTAGATAAAGTTATAGGTGAACCATCACGTGGTGTAGTCACCAGGTTGTCCTTAAGAAACCTAGTGAGTCACTTTGCTTTCTTATCCCAAGAAGAATGCAAAAGTATTAAGGAAGCCATAGAAGATGAGTCTTAGGTGTTTCCTATGCAAGAAGAGCTTAATCAATTTGAAAGAAGCAAAGTATGGATCCTAGTTCCTAGGCCTAATGATCATACCATTGTTGGAACCATATGGGTGTATAGAAATAAGAAGGATTAGAATGTGGTAGTAATTAGGAATAAGGTTAGACTAGTTGCCCAGGGTTATAATCAGGAAGAAATAATAGATTTTGATGAAACCTATGCTCTTATAGCTAGAATGGAAGTCATTCGTACGTTACTTGCTTATGCCGCTTTTAAGAACTTTAAGTCGTATCAAATGGATGTTCAAAGCGCATTTCTTAATGGCTATATTAATGAAGATGTTTATGTAAAACAACCACTCGGTTTGGAAAATCATAAATATCCTGATCTTGTATACCGGTTGTCTAAAGCCTTATATGGATTGAAACAAACTCCTAGAGCTTGGTATGAGAGACTTTGTAGTTTTCTATTAGAAAATGGATTTACCCGTGGCAAAATTGACACTACACTTTTCATCAAATCTAAAAAAGATGATATGCTCATTGTGCAAATTTATGTAGATGATATTATTTTTGGAGCAACTAATGATGATTTGTGTAATGAGTTTGCCAAATGCATGCAAAGTGAATTTGAAATGAGCATAATGGGTGAACTTAGTTTCTTCCTAGGGCTGCAAATTAAACAAGCTAAATATGGGACGTTTATATGCTAATCTAAATATGTCAGAGATTTGCTAAAGAAATTTAATATGGAAGACAGTAAACTTTTTGATACCTCCTACTAAAAAAAAAAAAAGAAAAAAAAAACTGGATTTTAGTAACGAAACTATTAGTGATTGATTCAATTTCATCACTCAAAGTGGGTATTAGCGACGATTTTAGCAACTGTCACTAATATGACACTATTAGTGAAGAATTTGAAACCGTCACTAATAGTTTTGTCACTAAAAAGTAGAAAATATCGCAGGAAAACATTTTTTGCACAGAAATTATCCCAGAAAACTATTAGCGACGATTTATGTATTATCCCAGAAATTAAATCCGTCACTAAAAGACACTTATTAGTGACGAATAAATAACCGCCACTAGTATTATTTTTAAAAAATAAAAAAAATTATTTCACAATATTAGTGACGAATCTTCAAATCCGTCACTACTAGACCTTTATTAGTGACAGATTTGGGAGCCGTCACTAACACTTCTTTTGTTCAAAAATTTTTTAAAAAATTTATTTCACAATATTAGTGACGAATTTGTAGATTCGTCACTATTAGTCCCTTATTAGTGATGGATTTGGGAACCGTCACTAATACTTCTTTTATTTAAAAGAAATAAAAAAATATTTCACAACATTAGTGACAAGTTTGAAAATTCGTCAGTATTATCCCCTTATCAGTGATGGATTTGGGAGCCATCACTGATACTTCTTTTATTGAAAAATAATAATAAAAAAAATTATTTCACAATATTAGTAACAAATTTATAGATTCGTCACTATTAGCCCCTTATTGGTGATGAATTTGGGAACCGTCACTAATACTTATTTTATTTTTAAAAAATAAAAAAAAATTGTTAAAGAATATTATTGACAGTTTTGAAACCGTCACTAATACTCAAAACCCTAAATCCCTTAACCCCCACATATTTTCTCAAACTCTCCCCAAATTCCCTCCTTCCTCTCTCGCCTACTCCTCCCTTCTTCTCCCTCCTGCTCCTCGCTCATCCTCCCTCCTCCCACTCGGCCTGCTCCTCCCTCTTTCCTGCCATCTCTTCCCTCCTCCTCTCAACCTGATCCTCCCTCCTGCTCCTTGCTCATCCTCCCTGCACGCTTAACTCGGTAGTGATTAAGTGTTCTAACCACACTAAAAGGTTAGTGGCGACTTCATTACTCCATTTTTTTTCAATTCGCCGACCCCAGGGCACCCACCCACCGGTACGTCGCAACAGCTTGGTGACTCCGTTGGGGATGTTAGAGGGTTGAGCCAGTAATTAATTAGAAATTATCCCGAGTTCAATTTAATAGATCTTTTAGTTGCTCCTCATTTTGTGAATATTAATTATAAATACCTTCGTTCCCAAATACGTAGATAAGAATATTAATGGCAAATATCTTCTTTCTAAACTTTTAGTATTAGTTGTCAATATTTTCTTTCTAAATTCGTAGATAAGAATATTCATGGTAAATATTTTCTTTCTAAATTTTTAGTATTAATTGTAAATATTTTCTTTCTAAAATTCATAGATAAGAATATTCATGGTAAATATTTTCTTTCCAAATTTTTAGTATTAATTGTAAATATCTTCTTTCCAAATTCATAGATAAGAATATTAATGGTAAATATTTTCTTTCCAATTTTTTTTGTAAATATTTTCTTTCCAAATTTTTAGATAAGAATACTAATTGTAAATATCTTCTTTCCAAATTTTTTTAGAATATTAATTGTAATTATTTTATTTCCAACTTTTAAAATAGTGTGTTTCCATAAGCATGTGATTGATTGTCAATACTTTCCTTTGTTGCTTGAATAAACATGTGATTACTTGTGAATAAGCATATGACATGCATGTGGGGTAGTGGGATTAGGCTAAACTTGGATTCACACACTTTCACGCTCTATACACGGGCCTTACCTGCTAAGATTAGAAAGGAGTGTAATATTGTTGGTCCCTAGATGGCAGGGCTTGTGGGGACCCGCGAACCACTCCGCTTAGTTTGAATTTTCTCCAAACTCCTAAGGTGAGGATGGGGCTCAGATTGGGAACCTATTGTCAATAGGGTTATAACCTACCCATACACACTTGTCTATAGTTTTCCCTAACTAGGATAGAGCCATAAAGAACCCCGTATATATGAAACCACCCTAGGTTAGGATAGAGGCCACATCCTTCTTCACATTTATGTAATTGAGTATTTTGTATATATATGTTTTTTTTGTTGTACGTGTCACGCATTTTGCATCCATTTGAGACATGCATACTACTTAGCCATTATTCTGAGAAAGCCCAATAATGAGACCATGACCCATCCTTTCAAAAAAATAAAACACTTGCCCTAAGCATTTTAAAAATGGGTTGGTCCAATCCTTTTCAAATAACTCAGACCCAACTTTTTTTAAAAAAAATAATCTAGGCCCGATCTTTTTCTAAACAAAAAACTCAGCTCAAGCTTGATTTTCAAAAAGGGCCAAACCTATATTTCAAAAGGGGGCTTTGGCCCTATTACTTAAAAATCTAGGCCAACGTTTTTAAAACACTTTGAGGCCAACTCTCTTTAAACTCAGGCCTCGACCCATCAGAAAATAGCCTGAAGCCCATATTTTGAAACACCCGAGGTCCAAATGCACACCAAAGTCCACAAGCTTGGGTTGAACCAACCCAAAGGGTTGACTCACCCGAGTTAATCCCAAACCCGGATCATAACCTCGCAGGATCTAAGGTACATGAACCATCATCAAGGAAAGGAATGGTGGAGGGAGAAATTTAATTGAAATAGTGGTCCGTCGATGGTTGACTTAATCATAAAACCTTTCATTAGTCGATAGGGATTTTTTCTAGAATTTTAGCAAAGTAGTTATTTAGGTAGCATTGCATTCGTGCACTTCAAGCATAATTTCACGCATAGCCATGCACGATAGGCTGCATGCATGCCCATATCCCTATTTTTATTTACTTTTGTACTAGTTACACTCATGTATAAACACCCACTGCATAACCTAATCATGCATTCCATGCTCAATTCCATTACCATGCATGCATAGTCATCTCCAATAAGTCAGTAATCACATTCCAATTCTCTGTAAAACCAGTGTGCCAAGGTGGTGAGGTCAAGATCTGGTATTCCGAAAGCAGGAAAAGAAAAACAGTCTCTATACATCCTTTTAAATTCCTGACGAAGGGTTAGAGTAATGTGGAAGCATCTAGAAGGTCACAGGAGATCTTTTGAAAAAAATCACGAAAATGTCCATCAAAATGTTCGAAAGATTAAGGATCAGATGGAGAAGATAGCCCCCTCAGGGGGCAAAACTATTCAACATCCAGAGCAAGCAGTTGAAAGAGAGTCTTTGTTCCTATCACGACTGATGGAGTCGTTAGCTGATCTAGGTTTAAGCCGACACACATTTATCCTATCAAATTAGGACCTGAGATCCCAACCAGAAAGAAATGTCCAAGTTCTGCCCTTTATCAATCCTTATATTCAAGAAGAGAGGATAGGTGAAGAAATGGGCAAAGAGCAGATACCCAGTGCAAAAATGTATCAAGAAAATGAAGTATGGAAAGAGCAACTGCAAGTTATGTAGGAATCAAGCATGTCTGGCTCGTCAGATACTTTCAATCCTTGTTTGATGCCGAATTTGATCTTACCCCCAAAGCTCAAAGTCCCAAATTTTGAGAAGTTTAGTGGGTCTGAATGTCCACTAGCTCACTTGGGGATGTATTTACAAAAATGGTTGCATATTATGACGATGATGACTACTCATCCACTGTTTCCAAAGTAGTTTAACAGGGGAAACTCTAGAATGACGTAGCAGAGTAAAAATTCTCACATGGGGGGATTTAGCTCGCGTTTTTATGGCTTAGTATAGCCAAGATGCAGTTCTAATCTCAAAGAGTGGGGAGGAAAAGACGAGCGGTTACTCGCATCAAAGGAGGGAGATGACAGCCCAGAGTCGCCCTATGATTAGAAAAGGGAAAGTAGCTTATCCATATCCATGTGATGTCCATTTCCCTAGAAGCACCCCCCAGAATAGTTCCAATCGGGAAGTCACCCAAGAGCAAACTGTAGATGCAATCAATATGGGGAAAGCAAAGTACACAGAGTTAGAATGAAGGCTTACTAAATGTGTTGGTAGAAAGAAAAGTAAGAAAGCCCAAATGACACAAGAGCAATGTTGTCAGACGGTCCCACACTACTAATCTAGAAACAACTTCGTTTTTAAATACCATGATGAGCAGACAGTACATGCAGGCACAAAGCCCTTGATCATGCCCTCCCATATTCAAACACAAGATAGAGATGTCTAAAGGAAAGTAAGAAAAATAGATCGTATCCCGATGACCTATGCAGAATTATTTCCACAGTTGGTTGAAAGACATTTAGTTGCGCCTACACCAGGAGCGTTGATACAACCCCCTTACCCAAGGTGGTACAACCCAAATGCTCTCTATGATTATCACGCTAAGGCAATAGGTTATTCAATTGAAAAATCCTGGGCCTTTAAGCATAAAGTGCATCATTGAGAGATGTCAGATGGTTAGCCTTCGAGGATAAGCAGTCAGAAGTCTAGGAGAATCTTGTACCCAATCACGAGGAAGGAAATGGTTAGTACATTGTAAGAAGATTTGGAAACCGAGGTCTGGCAAAAGAGCATATCAGTTATGCATCCTAGAATTCTCATAAGAAGCCTAAATGGATGGATTAACTCTTTGACTGCAGGATCAAAAGTACACAAGGGGCAAGCTTTTGACTATCTAGTTTATTTCAAGTAATGATGTCATTTGAATTCTCTTTCTTCTTGTAGTCTATCGACACTGTTGTCTCATACCGTTTCCCTTTCATCAATAAAATGAAGTATGCTTTTTCTCACATCATGAGTTCAATTGTCAAAAATTTGTTTGCTAATGTTTCGTGCAAAGATAAGGAAAATGATAATACCAATATTCATGAGCCAGCAGGTGATGTTAATTTTGAAAACTAGACACGGGAAGTGGAAGTAAAGGAAGATGAAACAAATTCCCTCACCCTATGGTTTCAGATGTGGCGAAAAAATAAAGAATCTCGAAGGAACCTAGTAAAATGTTTATGTTATGCCAAGAATTTCAAGTCAATTCGCTATCCATGTTTTGATCAAATGATAGACAACCATCTTTGGTCGACCAGTGTCCCCAAAACGAACCAAATATTAATTTACCATTCGTTAACCCATTTGAGTCTGATTGTTAAAACCAAATTTTCTTAAAACGTTTACTAAAAATTTAACTTGGGTTGGGTCTCTTAGCGTTTGGCAAGCAATATAAGACGACAATAGGCTATTAAAATGATGGCAAGCCATTTTTATGCTACCTTAAAAAAATGAAAAAAAAAAAAAAAAGGAAATCCATTGTAAGCCCTGTTGAGCTTGAAAAATTCAATTTTTGATTAACCCGTCAAAGGATCACACCCCACACTGGGGCAGTTTTAAAAGGATCAGTCCCAAATGATGTCCAAATAAAATACCAAAGGTCCTTCATGAGAGGAAAAGCAAAAATGCAGTAAAAGAAGAATATGCAGGAAAAATAAAAAGAAAGAGAAAGAAAGAAAGAAAAATAAGGGGCATACTACATATGTGACCTTTGACCAAATTACCCTTGATAAAATCAACATTTTTTAGCCTTATTTAAATATTTTCTTCTTTAACCCATACCCTTAGCCTGCATTACAATCCAAATGAAAGTCCTGGCCAGATTGGTATACATTTTTGTCTCAAATGATTTGTCAGACTCAATGTTAAGTCTGAACTACATAATGACATGATCCTGAAAATATACATAGGCAACTTGTTTAAATAAAAAGTTTTGTCGATGTCTTGCAAAGTACCTCAACTCAAACTGGGGCAGAAAATGTTATGATGGAATGGGATATTTGAGCCTTAGTTTCCCTTTTCTTCTGAAAACCTATATCCTTATGCCTACATTTCGTCCTGAGTCTTAAAGACCATTTTGAGATCAAAACATGGACTGAACTTGACTAAACTAAAGGCAACAGTTAAACATGAGAACTTTCTAGTGGTTCCATGACAAAATGAGACAAAAAGGAGAGAAGTGGCCATCAATAAAGCTGGGGCAATCAAAGAGAAAATCAGCCATTCAGTCTGGTAAATTAACATCAATGTCATATGGCTTTTGAATATTGGTATAAATTTTCCTTGTAATAGCATTGGATCATGGTAAAATATTTATTTTGTGCAGGTAACCTTTCGATTTAACAAGTTGATGTCATAATTGCATAATCGTTCCTCATTTCAAAAAAAAAAAAAAAAAAGCCCTCTTACTCTTCCAAGCTTGAAAGAAGACAGATAGTCGAAGAGTTTCGGAATCACTAGTATGCTTCTTGTAGAGAAGGTCCCCATTGGGAATATACGATAGAATGAGTCAATCTAGTTGGGGCACATGTCATGATAAGTTTCACGCAAGCTAATTCAGAGATTTTTTTATTTAAGAGGAATCTAACAATAGGGCAGTTACAAATGCATTTGACTTGGGCCAATTCCATGTTTAGGTACCCTCATATTAGAGTGCAGAATGAAAACATGACCCAGATCAGCATTCAATAAATGCAACAGGGGCACAATCCATGTCAAATTCCAATGGATTTGATTTAGATATCAGAAGTAAAAACTGAGAGCATTTATCGACACATTCTAACTAGGGCAGATGCCTTCATATCCGGTTGGAATATGAAAACAGGGCTAAGATCAGTCCATTCTACTGGGGCAAATTTTGAGTTGAGTTTTAGTGGGACACATTCAAGCACCTTCATATTAGATTGGAATATGAAAATAGGGCCAAGATAGATCCATTCAACTAGGGCAAATTTTGTGATTAAGTTTCATTTCAGCCAAGTCAATCACCTTCATGACCGATTGAATCAAGAAAATTGAGCCAAGATTAGTTACAGATCCATTCAAATACAACAAGTTTCGTACAGAAATTCAAAAACATGGCCAAGATAAAATATGAGGTTATTGATCATAGGTGCATTAGGGGAAAAGATTCATACATTACCATACATTACATAGAAACATATAGCAACATATCCCTGCGCTCTAGCATCAAAAGTTAAGCAACATATAGCAATGTATCCCTTTGTGTCGCTCTATGGATCCATCGGCCCGAAGTTTTGTTTTGAACACCCATTTACAACCAATTGGTTTTTTACTAGGTGGAAGGAGTTGAAGAACCCATGTATTATTGGTTTCTAAGGTTTGGATTTTAGAAGTCATGGCATCATGCCAATGTGGGTGCAGCACAACCTGAGAATTTGAGGTAGGTTCCGGATGTTGGGACAATGCAGAAAGAAAAACCAAATATTGGTTAGAGAAATAATGATAAGATAAAAAAGAGGAGATACAATGAACCGTACCTAAGAAACATCTTGAAACTTGTGAAGTCGTGGAGGACTTTGGTAAAGTAGGGCAGATATAATCAACCAAGTAAGAGGGATGTGTGATAGCTCGTTTGGGCCGTGAAGAGGTGGGTGGAGGGGGTGAGGGTGGAGGTGTCGAGGAGGAGACCAAGGGAGAAAGAGGGAGAGATGAGGGGTTAGGGTTAGGTGTGGATGGTGGAGGAGGTAAAGTATAGGAAGGATGTATATTAAGAATAGGAAGAGGAAGGACTGGAGAAGATGTAGGAGTGGGAGAGATGAGATGATAGGGAAAAACATTTTCTTCAAAAGTGACATCACGGGAGATGAAATTTTTTTTGTTTTCAAGATCGTAGACACGATAAGCCTTATGATGAGCAGGATAACCTAAGAAAACATATCGAAGAGCACGGGGAGAGAATTTATCACGGTGTTGATAAGCAGTTTGGGCATAGCACAAGCACCCAAACACTCGCAAGTGTGTATAGGACGGTGGTTTCTAAAAAACAGGATATAAGGGGACTTATGATTGAGGCTAGGTGAAGGAGTGCAGTTATTTAAATAAGTGGATGTGAAAATGCATTCACTCCAAAAAGAGATGGGAAGATTAGCTTGAAAACGTAAACATCAAGCCACATTAAGAAGATGACAATCTTTATACTCGACAACACCATTCTATTGAGGTGTATCCACACATGTGCGCTCATGAAGAATACCTTGATCATGGAAAAAAGTTTGGAGTGAAGTGGGTAGAAATTCTCTACCATTGTTTGTGCCTACATGCTTAACAGTGCGAATGAATTGATTTTTAACCATGGCGCAAAAATTCGTAAGACAGGAGAAAGTATCATATTTCATGCGCATAAGATAGACCCATGTAGCACATAAGTAGTCATCCACAATTGTTAAAAAATAATGTGCACCAGAAAGTGAAGCCGTAGGATAACCACCCCATATATCACAATAAAGCCGATTAAAACAAAATGTGCTCTTAGTTGTAGTTAAAGAAAAAGGTAAACGAGTGTGCTTTGCTCTAGCACAAACGTCACAAGGCAGATGAGAAGAAGAAATATTTAAGGTTTTCGGAATAAATGAGAGAGAAGAGTGACCAAGACGTTGATGTGAAAGAGTAGTGTCAAAAAAACGTTGAGAGTGGAAAACTGAGGCGGAGGGAGGTTTATAATGGTAAAGCCCATCCCGTACTTCACATGTTTCAATTAGTCTCCTCGTTGATAGGTCCTGAAAGACACAAAAGGTGGGAAAAAATATGGCAACACAATTGAGATCCTTGGTAAGTTTTCTAATGGATAATAAGTTAAATTTAAATGAAGGCACATAAAGAACATTAGAAAGAGAAGAAATAAGAGAAAACCACATAGTGCCAGTCTGAATTGCAGAAACAATGTCACCATTTGGAAGCTTAATGGGGCATGGCTAATTGAGAAGCTGAACATTATCAAGAGAAGACAAATTGGAAGTTATCTGATTGGAGGCACCTGAATCAACAATCCATTCAGTGTTAGAAAGAGAAGCAGAATGACAAGAGGTGAAGTTACCAGCAAAATTGGCAGAGTTGGTGTTCAAGGGCAATAAAAGATCTAAGATTTGATGGTATTGTTCGCTGGTAAGACCAGGGATAGCAATCTCAGAAGAGGTTGAAGAAGCTGTGACATTATTTTCAACCATTGAAGAACCAGATATTTCCACAACGTCTGATGGTTTAGATAAATAAAACAACACCGCATCGGGTCAACTTAGAGCTTTGCAACGAGCAAAAATTATAAACCTTCGATTTGATAATCTGCTAGTTTAATCAGAGAAGCCAAAGGTGCCGTCGGAGTGTTGAGACCACTAAGACAAGGATTATACTTGCAGCCTAACAAAATAACTAGAAACACTTGGAAATCCAAGATCAAATATCCAATCTTCAAAACTTGGAAACACTGGACCAATCCAACAACCATTTATCTGGTCAAATCCCTCAATCATTAACTAGCCTCAATTTCTTGTCTTTCCTTAATGTCTCAGACAACAATCTTCAAGGACCAATACCGATAGGTACACAACTCCAAGGCTTCGGGGCTTCTGCATATGAGGGAAATGCAAGGTTGAGTAGAATGCTTGGATATATTGTGGTGTTCTTCGGTGTTCAACGAATACAAGATTGACTCTATGGATATCAGAGAAGCCAAAGAACTTGGAGAACGCTGGACTGGAGCTGCCTGAACACAAGCAGAAAGGGATGTTGACGGCAACGGTTTGAGAGAGTGCCAAGAATGAAGACTGAACGCCGAATTGAGAAGAGGTTGCCAAGAGAAACAGTCGTGAATCTGCTACACTAGCTTTGCTGAACTGAGAGAGATGACTAAAGCAAGAAAGGAAAACTCTCACCGTTGGTGCGACGGTGCAAAACTCTGAGAAGGAGATGACGTTGGAGGAATGAGAGAACGCCGGAAAGAGAGAGGAAGCCAAGAGAGACTGAGAGCCTGAGAGGGGTAGTCTGCTAGTGACAAGTGATGAGGACGAGTTGACGATGATGACGAAAAAGATTAATCAACGAAGGATGAGTGGGGATGAGGTGGAGCGAAAAGCTGAGACATCATCAGGAGCTGCTACTGCTCTTTGCCGAAGAAGAGGACATCAGGTGATGACGACCGTCGAGAAGCAAGGTTATTCGCTACTGTCTGCTGTAGAGAGACGGAAGAACCGAGACAACAACGAAGAACCGAGAGGCTGCGGGAGGCTGCGGCAAGGAAGATTAGGGGAAAGAAAGAAACAATTAGGTTTTAAATTTTGTTTTGAACTTGGCTCTGATACCATGTTAGAATTGGAGAGAATAATTCTCTATATTGATTCACACTAATTACAAGGATTACAATGGTATATATTGTAGACACCCCATTTTTACCCACGCCTAATATTATTATTATTATTTTTAATATTATTATTTTTATTACTATTATTATTATTATTATTATTATTATTATTATTATTATTATTATTATTATTATTATTAGTGTTTTTATTATCTTTATTTTATTATATTATTATTATTATTTTGATTTTATTATTTTTTTAATATTATTATTATTTTTATTATTTTTAAAATATTATTATTATCACTTTATTATCTTGCTATTGTTATTATTATTATATTACTATTTTATTATCTTCGCTATTTTTTTTAAAATTTCATTTATTATTATTTTATTACCATTTTACTATTATCATATTTACTATTATTATTATTATTATTATTATTATTATTATTATTTATTTTCAAATATTAGTTATTATTATTCTACCACTATTATTATTATTATTATAATTATAATTACTATTATATTTAATTTATTATTATTATTATTGCCCCATTATTTTTATTATCTATGATTATTATTATTTTTCATTGTTATTACCACTATTATTATTATTATTATTATTATTATTATTATTTTCATTATTATTATCATTATTATTGTATATATTGTTACCATAAAAGTATGAAGAGAATAACAATGAAAAAGGAAAAGAAAAGAAGGATTTTTTAGGGTTGAAAATTTTATAAAGAGGGGGCGCAGCACGCAGGAAAGCACGGCCGGGAGCTTCTCCTTCTTCTTCGCCCACACCCAGCCATAACTCCCACTCCGGCCACCACCCAGCCTGTTGTAATCCATCCCTCTGCAACCTCCTCACCTACTCCTGCAACTCCAGCATACCAGCCATCTCAGCCAAAACTGCCAAGGACACCCACAGCTATCCCAAGTCATCCCTACTGCAGAGGCGATCTCCGTCCACCCCACTGCTAGTAGAGCACGGCCCCACTGCAACGAAGCCACTACCATTGGCAGCGCCAGACCCGACAGCACCAGCCACGGCCGAGACGCCCAATACCAACGACCAAAGCTCCGCCTCCAGCCACCGTGAGCACCACCAGCGGCCACCAGATCTCCGTAGCGGCTCCCAGCACGTTGTCTCCGTCGCCGTCGTCTACGCCTCTCGCCGTCGCTGTCGCCCGAACCATCCACACCAGCAACCACCATCGGCAGCGCCAACATCGACAAACCCAGTGGCCATTCGGCAACCATGGCGTCATAGAAGACTCCGGCGATCCATACTCAGTCCCGATGGTGAGTCTTCTACCCCTCTGCATGCAAACACGTGAACACACACACACGGACACGTGATTCCATTTTATTTTATTTCGTTTTATTTCTTTTTTCTATTTTTGTGCTGGTTTTGGTTTGTATCAATATATAATATTTGGGTTTTTTTTTTTTTTTTTTGTTTATGCAGGTATATTTTGAGTTTTCTCCTTGTAATGTTTTATTTAGTGCAATACATATTTAGTTTACATGTTTAACTCTTATGTTACACATTAAAATGTCTATAATATAGTTGTAGGATTTTTAAAAGTATAATAAAATTTTTTTTAATGTATAAGTTTATATTTTTGTTGTATTTAGTATTAAATTTCATATTAATCTTTGGGGTTTCCTTATTTGGATTTTTAGGGTTTCCATTTTGCCACATATTGGTTTCCCTAGTTCGACTATTTCTATATTATCCCATATCTATATTTATTGTTTCCATTTTGTTACACATTGATTTCTTTTTAAGGTTTGATTACTTCCTTATTATTGTTATTATTGTTTATGATCGGATTAAAGTTGTATAGGGCTTGTATTGTTATTAATTATGATGTATACACATTATTCTAGCAGCATTTATTATTAGTAGTTATGTGCAATGATATATACATACATATTGGCAATGTTATTACTATAGTAGTATTATAAAATGTTATGGGTATTGTATTATTTTCTTTATTTATTTTTATACTATTTTATTTATTATTTATTTATTTTTTTTTTCAAAAAAAAACTATGAAAAGAACAAAAAAGGGGAAATTAGAAAAAATTTGAAAAAATATTTTTGACTTGACTTTCATTATTTGTCCTTTCGTTATTTAATTGTTCAAAATTCGGGATATATACAAAAATGTAAAATAAAATAGAAAAATCAGGAAAAATATTTTGAGACATGAAAATCATTTTTTTTTTTTTCATCCCGAATAGGATCCAAAACCTCCCAAGCTAGTATTTTCATACTTAGAAAAACTCTATAAGATTTCCAAATTTTGGGAGTGCATTTTGTACATTATTTTCGATTTTATCCCTATGATTTTATTGCGGGGTATGAGCCTTTGGGCATCACGTACCCTAAGCTCTGAGGGAATATAGATATGTATATATTATATTTATTTATTTATTTATTTTTTATGTGTATTTATAAATTCATAAAAAGTAGTAATTTAAAGCCTTATTAGATTAACTTAGGGATAATTTCAAATTAATTAGGTACCGTTCATAAGAACAGGCGCATAGGGGGTGCTTGTACCTTCCCCTCGCGTAACCGAACTCCCGAGCCTAACTCTGGTAAAATAGACGCATTCTACCTCTAACGGGGTAGTAATCATGTGTTCTAACCACACTAAAAGGTTAGTGGCGACTCTGATATTGTTATTTTTAATTGAAAATTAAAATTAATTTTTAAGATCGCCGCCCAGGGCACACGCGCTCTCGGGACATCGCGACGGCTTGGCAACTCCGCTGGGGACACTTAGAGAGTCGAGCCATTAATTAATTAGAAATTATCCCAAGTTCAAATTTATTAAATCTTTTAATTACTCCTTATGTTGTGAATATTGTAATTCGTAAATAATCTTGATTAATCGAAAATATTTTACTTCCATAATTTGTAAATAACCAAAATTAATTAAAAATATTTTGTTTCCTAATTTTGTGAATATTAATTGTAGATATTTTGTTTCTAAATATTCTGAAAAAAGCATATTAATTGTAAGATATTTTGAATAAGTAAATTAATTATAAATATTTTGTATACTAATCGTAAATATTTTGTTTCATATTCTTTTTAAGTAAGCATACTAACTGACAATATTTTGTTTCTAAATTTTTTGAATAAACATATTAATTGCATATAGTGTGTTTCCATATCTTGTGAATAAGTACATTATTTGTAGATATCTTGTTTCCTTATTTTTAATAGCATGTGAATAAATGTGGGGATAGTGGGATTAGGTTAAAAATTAAATTCACACACTCTCACGCTCTATGCCCGGGCTTTACCTGCTAAGATTAGAAAGGAGTGTAATACCGTTTGTCCCCACGTGGCAGGGCTTGTGGGGACCTGCGAACCACTCCACTCAGTTTAAACTTCGTCCAAATCCCTTTTGGGTGAGGATGGAGGTTAGATTGGGAACCTTTTTATCAATAGGGATTAGAGCCTACCCACACATACTTGTCTATAGTCTTCCCTAACTAGGATAGAGCCATGAAGGACCCTATATATACATACCTACCCTAGGTTGGGACAGGAGCCACATCCTTCTCCATGTATAGTGTGTTGTATATATGTTATGAGATACTTTGTATTATATCATACATTTGACATCCATTTTAGAGATACATGCTACTTAGCCAGTATTCAGAAAAAGCCCAATAATGAGACCAAGGCCCATCCTTTCAAAAAATGAAGTACTTGGCCCAAGCATTTTAAAATATGGGTTGGCCCAACCCTTTTCAAATAACTCGAGCCCAATTCTTAAAAAAAAAAAAAAACAAATCTAGGCCCGACCTCTTCCTAAGCAAAGATTCAGCCCAGGCCTGATTTTCAAAAAAGGGTAAAACCCAGATTTCAAAAGTGGGCTTCGGCCCTATTATCCAAAAATCCAGGCCAATATTTTCTAAGCAATCCAAGCCCAAGTCCTTTTAAAACTAGGGCCTGATCCCATCATGAAATATATTGAAGCCCATATTTTAATATACTTGAGGCCCAAGTGCACACTAAAGTCCACAAGCTCGTATTGAATAAATCTGGTGGGTTGACTAACCTGTGTCAACCCCAACCTCAGATCATAATTTGACCCTTCGTAGAATCTAAGGTACATGGACCGTCATCAAGGAAAAGAATGATTGAGGGAAGAATTGAATTGAAATTGTGGCCCATCAATGATTATCTTAATCTTGAAATCTCTCATTAGTGGGACTTTTCCTAGAATGCTGACAAAGTAGTTAGTTAGGTTACATTGCATCCATGCATTCATGCATAATTTCACACATAATCATGCACGATAGGTCACATGCATGGTCATATCTCTATTTGTATGTGTAATTGCACTAGTTATATCCATGAACAAACATTCATTGCATCCATGCATTTATACATAATTTCACACATAATCATGCACGATAGGTCACATGCATGGTCATATCTCTATTTGTATGTGTAATTGCACTAGTTACATCCATGCACAAACATTCATTGCATCCATGCATTCATGCATAATTTCACATATAATCATGCACGATAGGTCACATGCATGGTCATATCTCTATTTGTATGTGTAATTGCACTAGTTACATCCATGCACAAGCATTCATTGCATCCATGCATTTATACATAATTTCACACATAATCATCTACGATAGGTCACATGCATATTCATATCTCTATTTGTATGAGTAATTGCACTAGTTACATCCATGCACAAACATTTATTGCATCCCATGGTCATGCATTAAATACTCACACATTTATGCCTTACATAATCATGCATTCAGTTCTAAAAAGGAAGTTTTGGTCCACAGCTCTCTCAAGGAAAGAAGTCGTTTGAGTAGCAAAAAGCAATAATTGAGACCACTACACATCAGTACAATACCCGAAGAAAGGCAAGAGAAATGAGCGAATAGTTAGAAAATAGGGTCCTGGGCATAGAACAAGGACAAGAAGAATTGATTGAAAAAATGAGCAAAATTATGGAATTGTTGATGAACAAAGGAAAAGCGGTACAGAATGATCCTGAGACAGATACGGACCCTATTCACCCTCCAGGGTTCACCCTAAATCATGGACAAACATCAGCTCCACCACCGGGCGTCATGGGGGATCCAATGCCAAATATACCTCCATTCATCCCAACTGTGCCAGCACAGGGGTTTCCAGTGGCAGGGACTTCCCCCATAGCAACTCCTGATATGGGGATAAATAGATTTGAGTCTGAGCGTCGTTGTGACATATTGGAGGAGCGTTTGAAAGCAATTGAAGGGTTAATACATTTGACTCCGTTGATCCTAATGACCTTTTCCTGGTGCCAAAGGTCACTCTGCCGCCAAAATTCAAGATGCCGGATTTTGAAAAATTTGATGGAACCCATTGTCCTCGAACCCATTTGCGCCTTTATTGCCAGAAAATGGCTGCACACACTGATGATGAGAGGTTGATGATGCATTGCTTTCAAGATAGTTTGACTAGAGCAGCTATCAGATGGTACATTCAGCAGGATAGAGCTCGAATCCGTACTTGGAAAGATATGATAAATTCCTTCATAGGTCAGTACCACCACGTGATAGAAATGGCACCTGATCGCATGACCCTACAAAGCATGCAAATGAAACCTAACGAAACATTCAGAGAATATGCATATAGATGAAGGGATATGTCCATCCAAGTGAGCCCTCTAATGGAAGATAGGGAGGCTATCTCCCTATTCGTGAATACATTGAAAGATCCCTACTTCAGACATCTCCTAGGGGCAACCCCACATGACTTTATGGTTATTGTTTCTACTGGAGAGAGAATTGAAACGGCCATCAAAGTCGAAAGAACCAAAAGTGGTGATGCAGAAACTGACCCGAGTAAAAGGAAGAAAGACGAGGAAGCATAGATGATTCAGGGGCATCATTACTGTCGCGACGTCCTGGGAGCGCGTGTGCCCCGGGTGGCGAAATTAGAATCATTTTAATATTTTCATGGAAAAACATGGAATGTCAGAGTCGCCACTAACCTTTAGTGTGGTTAGAACACGTGATAACTATCCCGTTAAGGGTAAAATAGGTCTACATTACCAGAGTTAGGCTCGGGAGTTCGGTTACGCGAGGGGAAGGTACGAGCACCCCCTACGCGCCCGTTCTTACGAACGGTACCTAATTAATTTGAAATTATCCCTAAGTTAATCTAATAAGACTTTAAATTACTCCTTTTTATGAGTTTATAAATACATAGAAAAAATAAATAAATAAATATATACATATATTCCCTCAGAGCTTAAGGTACGTGAAGCCCGAAGGCTCATACCCCCGCATTAAAATCATAGGGATAAAAAATCAATAAGATATCTAAAAAATACGCTCCCAAATTTTGAAATTGTATATAAAATTTTTATAGGAAAATACTAGTATGGGAGGTTTTACTATATATTAATAAGATAATAAGTTAAAATATTAAATTATCACAATGCATATAAAAATAGTAATGATAATAAGCATATCTGTTAAAATATTATAACTTTCAAAATAGGCAATAAAATATCATATGTATATATATATTAAAACACTCAAGATACTATACAAGGTAATACCATAAAAAAAAAAATGCCTTAATAAGTGAAGCTAAATAATAATTATACCATAATATGATATACAATATCATACTAAATATAATAGCAAAATATATACCAAAACACTAAACTTACCATAATGATTGATACCTTTATATGTAAACATGATAAAATATTAGAATACGAATACTAAATATCGAAAAATATTAATATGAGTATAGATAACACATACAATAAAGAAAACCCTAAGTTATTAAAATTGAACATACGTCAACGATGAAAACCCTAAATAGCCCTAAACATATGGATTAAGTAAATAATTACAACAACTATTCTAACTACGTATTAAACATGCAACAATAATATTAACAATTCAACAAATAAAATGAAATTAAACTTTAAATATCTAGACAAATTCCAACTATAAAAATTCCGCACTCAAGAAAATTAACTTATATGAATAATACAATCAAAACTTACCCTGAGTACCAAAAATTAAAATAACTATGAAAATCATAAAAACCTATATACCTGCATACGCAAAGAAAAAAACAAAAATCAAGACATTAGATATTAGGACAAACCAAAACTAGCAAAAATAATAATAATAATAATAATAATAATAATAATAATAATAATAATAATAATAATAATAATATTAACTAAATACTACAACAAATATTATATCAACATACACCTTATAACATGAACATTAATATTTTAACGAATACAACCACAGCCCTAATATTAGGAATGTAACTTGAATATTATATACTCAAATAAATACGACATTTAAATACCAAAATTCATATTATAACTTTAAAACTCTTATGTCAATATGATTCATGCGACGAGATTTCAAACTTTAACTATTAAAATGAATTTCCACAATAAAGATTCTACAACTATGTCTAATATTTAAGAATAAATGAATGAATAAATAGACATTAACAAGTATCATAAAATTAACTTATTTAATATATATACAATAAAATCACGACCACAAGATTTAATCTTTGAACATTGAAATAAGCCCCTAACAAGAATCCTACAAAACAGAGAACAAAAAAATTAGTATTAACTTAAATAATAATAAATAAAAAAAACAAAACAAAACAAGGGGGTGATAGCAAAATAAAAAAAATCAATAAAGTGAAACCAAAATAAACAGGACTTGTGCACTGTGCGTTGTGGCTGGCATGCATAGGATTACCTGGGAGAAGCTTACGGAGGGGTTGGAGGATAGCCACGAGGTGGCTTAAGGCTGGATCTGTAGGCGCTGGTATGTGTCTGGGTGTACTGCCGGAAAGGTGGCTTGGCCAGGGCAGGGTCGTGGTGAAACCGGAGCCGCTAAGGAAGAGTTGCGGAGCTGCTGCTGCGTGGCGGAAGCGAGGGAGATCAATGGGGGCTCACCGGAGGGGGCAGCTGTTGGTGGAGTGGGCTGATGGCGATCTGGTTGGGCTCGTGAGGGGCAGTGCTCTGTTCGTGGAGCTGGAAGTTACACGGGTCTTCTACAGAGAGCCGAGAGGAGCAGCAAGCGGTGGCTGGAGCAGAGAAGATCTTCGGGTGGGTGTGTTTCCGGCTGCTGGTGTTCGGAGTTGCAGAGTTGTGTCGGCTGCCGGAGTGGTGATGTCGCTGCGATGGCTCTCGGTGGTATTGGTGGTTGGCGGCGCTGGAGGTCCTGGAGGCTGGCCATGAATCTTGGATGCCGTGGAGCAGGGATGGCCGGTGTGGTCTGCGTGCTCACGGTGACCTCGGGTTGCTGGGCGTGGAGATAGGCCGGAGTTACTGTGAGACTCGTTGCCGGAAGAATGGTTCGAGGCTGTGGTCATGGCAGAGTTGCAGAGGGAGAGATTGGAGAGACGAGATGAGGTTAGGGTGATGGTGCGCTGTGGGGTTTGGCTTCTAGGAGAAGATGGTTAGGGTACCGCGGGTAAGAAGAAGAAGAAGAAGAAGAAGAAGAAGAAGAAGAAGATTTTTTTTTTATCTCCTTTGGCTGTGCGCTGCGCTCCGCCCCCCCCCCCCCCTTTGGCTGTGTGAATAAAGCCTTTATATAGGCATTCCCCAAAACCCTAGACCCATTAATAAAATAATAATAATAATAAAAGTAATAATAATAATATATGAAAATAACAATAATAATAATAATAACAAAGTAATAATAAAAAATATATGAAAATAATTTGTAATAATAGAAAATTAATAAAAATAGTAATAAAGTAATTACAATAATATATGAAAATAATAATAATAATAATAATAATAATAATAATAATAACAAAAATAAATATTAATGACAATAATAATAATAATAATAATAATAATAATAATAATAATGGTAATAACAATAATAATAATAATAATAATAATAATAATAGCAAAATAATAATCATAATAATACTAATAATAATAATAATAATAAATAATAATAATAATAATAATAATAATGATAATAATAAATAATAATAATAATAATAATAGCAAAATAATAGTAATAATAATAAAGATAATAAAAATACTAATAATAATAAATAATAAATAATAATAATAATAATAATAATAATAATAAAAGGGTAATAAATAGTGATAATAATAATAATAAAAATAATGGTAATATTAATAATAATAAAAAGTTTATTATATTGGGTCTGTGAAAAAATGAGGTGTCTACAATTACCAAGAGGGTAAAACCCGGTGGACAAATAAGAATTTTGCTTACAAGCCCACAGTCCATCAGATAGTGCATTCAGATGCGCAACCCCAAGCAGTTTCCTTCGGACCTAAGCCTATTTCAAGACAGCTGAATATTTAGGACACGGGAGGGAGCCCCCTAATGGAAAGAAAGAGAAAAGAAGTTCAACCTATTCCGATGACTTATGCAGAATTGCTCCCGCAATTGGTGGAAATTCAAATGGTTGCACCAATACCAGGATTGTTGCTACAATCCCCTTTCCTAAGGTGGTACGACCCAAATGCTCAATGCGAGTATCATTCTGGGGTAATAGGTCATTCAATCGAGAAATGTTGGCATTTCAAGCATAAAGTACAAACCTTAAGAGATTTGGGTCTATTGGCAATTGACATGGAGGAGCCTGTTGTGCAACATTAAAAGAATATTTTGAAGATCAAATCAGTGAGAGAAGTACAACAAGTTTTGAACACGAGATATTCCGCATATAGTCCGAATAAAATGGGTTTACTTTTTGACATTGGAAACAGAGAAATACAAGTGGCAAGCTTTTGATTGTTCGCCCCCTTCAGGGATGCTTTTATTTTATTTTGTTTTCTTCTTTCTTTTGTTGCAATTTATTAAAGCTTTTGTCTCTGAAATTTCCTTTTCTATCAAAGAAATGAAATTATGCATTTTTGTATATCACTAGCATCAAGAGTTCAATGTCCAAAATTTTGTTTACTCGTGTTTCATGCTAAGATAAGGAAAATAAAATACTAGTATTCATGAACCAAAAGCAGATGTTAGTTATGAAAAATTCAAGCTAAGAGACGAAAATAAAGGAAGATGAAACAATGTTCGTCACTCCATGAGTTCAAATACTACGAAGAAGTTCTGAAAGCCTCAATAAAATATATGTTGGTTCCATGAATCTCATGTCAGTCCGCTAATCATGTTTTGATCGAATGATAGATGGCCATCTTTGGCCGATCAGTTATCCCTAAAAAGAACCCAATATTGATTTACCATTTGTTAACCCACTTGAGTTTGATTGTTAAACTATTTTTTCTTAAAAGTTAGTTCATCAAAAATGCAACTTGGGTTTGGGTCTCCTAGTGTTTGACAAGTCATTTGAGGCAATGGTCACTACCAAAATGATGGCAGGCTATTTTTCTACTACCCAAAAGAAAGTCAAAGAAGAAATCCCTTGCAAGCCCTTTTGAGCCTAAAAAATTCATTTATTGTTAACCAGTCAAATGATCACACCCCACACTGGGGCAGTTTTAAAAAGATCAGTCTCAAGTAGAATTCAAATGAAAATGAAGTTAAGATTCCTTCATAAAAGGAAAAGCAAAAGTTGCGGTAAAAGAAGAAGGGGAAGATGAAAAAATGAAAAAAAAAAAAAGAGGAGAAAAAAAGAAAAAGAAAAGGGAAAAATAAAAATAAAGGACATGGTTCATATGTGATCTTTGACTAGCGAATACTTGTGATAAGATTGATAAATTTTGAGCCTTATTTAAATCTTTCTTTCTTTAACCCACACTCTTAGCCTACATTACGGTTCAAATGAAAGTCCTAACCAGATTGGTATACATTGTTGTCTCAGATGATTTGTTAGACGCAATATTGTTTCTGAACTACGTAATGACCTGATCCTAAAAAGGTACGTAGGCAGCTTGTTCACATGACAAGTTTGGTCAATACCTTACAGAAACCCCAAACTGGGACAAACGTTATGAGGGGATGGGATTTTCAAGCCTTGGTTTCCCCTTTATTTTGAAAACCCATATTCCTAAGCCTACGTTTCGTCCTGAGTCTTAAAGACCATCTTGAGATCAAAACATGGGTCGGATTTGGCCGAACTAGGGGCAACCATTAAACAAAAGGTTCCCAATGGTTTCACGGTAGAACAAGGTAGAAGAGTAGTCCCCTAATAAAACTAGGGCAATCGATGAAAGAAGAAAATCAGCTTTTCAGTTCGAAAAGTTAGCACCATCATCGTAGGGTTCTCGAATACTGGTATGAAATTTTTTGTTGAAATAGCATGTGAACACAGTAAAACATCTATTTTGTGCATATGGCCTTTTGATTTAGCAAGTTGATGTCCTAAATGCATGATCATTCATTATTCATTCCTCCATCCAAAAAAAGAGAAAAAATTCCATTCTTCAAAAGCTCCAAAAAGAGGACGGATGGTCAAAAAGGCTTAATCACTGACACATTCGCCAAAAGAGGATCCTTGTGAAAGATAGGTAAAATGGTCAAGAATAGTTACAGATGCACCTAAATGATGCAAACTCCGTGTCGAGTTCCAGTGACGCTGATTTGGGTGCCTTCGTGTCGAAGCCAAATTTGAAGCCAATATCAGTAACAAACAATGGTAACTAGGGCAAATTTTGGGTTGAGTTTTGTTTGGACTAATTTCGATGCCGTCATATCAGAGTGCGTGATGAAAACATAGCCAAGATCAGTGGATGAGGATCGAAACTAGGCAATTTTTGAGTTCATTGGAGCAAATTCAAGAGCTTTCAAGACAGAATCAAAGTCAAAAACAGGGCCAGACCAGTGACATGTAAACACTGGGGCAGATTTTGAGTGGCTTTTGGAATTTGAGACATGGCCAGAATCAGCGGCAACTTGAAATTTGAAAGCACACCCAAGATCAGAGATTGGGTTGTCGATTACAAGCATGATGGAAGGAGAAGATATTCATGCATTACCATGCATTTCATGCATTACCATACATTACATGCATTGCATAAGAAAGAAAATACAAAGGGCATCTCATGCAACATGCATACATCCTTGCATTCACGCATCATTATGCACACATAGCAACATATCACTGCTTTCTAGCATCTTAGGTAGCAACATGCATACATATAGCAATAGAGCACCATTCATTCATACTTGCCTGGTTGAATAAACCTATGAATAATCCTTTTGCATCCTTGAATAAACCATTCTTGTTTAGATACATTTTGAAACTGGGGCAGCTGGCCCCCATGCACAGATTGACATACTTTGAAACTGTGGCAATTGACCCCAAGAAGCAATTGATGCATTGGTTGTTGAGTCTCAAAGAGGGTAATCTAAAGACAGCCAAAGAAACTCGAGATTTTGTTCCCGATTGATAATCCCCAGTGGAATAATTCTAAGCGCTACACCTGAGGACCTTACACTTAATGGATCATCCTTAGCAGAGCAATTCTTCAGGACTTAGAACCTTACACTTGAGGACACTTCCTAAAAGATCTTAAGACCTTATACCCGATTGGTTATCTACACAGGGTAGCCATTCCCTTGTTCTAAATTGAGTCATCTACCTTGAAATTAAGGCATCGGCCCCCACATCCAAAAATGGTGTTGTTCACGACGAAATCGAGGTGTTGGATCGCCTCAAAGCTTTCTTGATTATCTCATTCATGCGAGCAGTTTCATCCAAATTATTTTGATCATCTTATTCATTCTTATTGACCCTTTGTGGTCCCACCTTATTGACCCTTCGCAGTCTCACTTTTATTGACCCATCGCGGTCCCACTCTTATTGACCCATCGCGGTCCCACCTTATTGACCTATCACGGTCGCACGCTTATTGACCCTTCGCGGTCCCATCTTATTGACCTATCACGGTCCCATTCTTATTAACCTATCACGGTCCCATTCTTATTGACCCATCGCGGTCCACTTTTATTGACCCATCGCGGTCCACTTTTATTGACCTATCGCAGTCCACTCTTATTGGCCCTTCATGGTCCCACTCTTATTGACCCATCATGATCCACTTTTATTAACCCTTTTGCGGTCTCACTCATGTTGATCCTTCACTGATCAGTTTTGAGAAGCCACACTTTGGTCACTTTTGATGCATTGGGCCCGGTCCAAAATCAGCGTCTTTTATCTTTGCAGGTTTGTTACTACAAATAACGTAGGAGAGTTCCTACTTTTACTTTGAAGCAACAAAGCCTACAAAGAGGGGCAGTTGTAGACACCCCATTTTTACCCACGCCCAATATTATTATTATTATTATTATTTTTAATATTATTATTTTTATTACTATTATTATTATTATTATTAGTGTTTTTATTATCTTGTGCTTATTATTATATTATTGTTCTCCTTTGTTTATTTTGAGGTTTTAGTGTAGATTATTTTAAGATGTAACTCTCACATATTCTTAATCACTGTCGGATTATCTTGCGGCGGGGGGAGGATTATTAGGATTCTTATTACGGGGGGGCGAGGGGCGGAGTGGAAAAAACTTTCATTATTATGAGTTTATCCCAATCAGCCGAGGGACAGGATGAGTATTTATTTCAAATATTAGTTTTTGTTTTGAGTGTACACCCATATTATTCCGTATTTTTATGGATAATTATAATTATAATAGTAGATGATGGAAATTATTAGTATTATTAGCCCCCATATGGTTATTATTATGATTATATTATCCACACCACAAACATTCATGTTATTACCACTATTATTATTATTATTATTATTATTATTATTATTATTATTATTATTATTATTATTATTGTATATATTGTTACCATAAAAGTATGAAGAGAATAACAATGAAAAAGGAAAAGAAAAGAAGGATTTTTTAGGGTTGAAAATTTTATAAAGAGGGGGCGCAGCGCACAGGAAAGCACGGCCGGGAGCTTCTCCTTCTTCTTCGCCCACACCCAGCCATAACTCCCACTCTGGCCACCACCCAGCCTGTTGTAATCAATCCCTCTGCAACCTCCTCACCTACTCCTGCAACTCCAGCATACCAGCCATCTGAGCCAAAACTGCCAAGGACACCCACAGCTATCCCAAGTCATCCCTACTGCAGAGGCGATCTCCGTCCACCCCACTGCTAGTAGAGCACGGCCCCACTGCAAAGAAGCCACTACCATTGGCAGCGCCAGACCCGACAGCACCAGCCACGGCCGAGACGCCCAATACTTTTTACCAAAGCTCCGCCTCCAGCCACCGTGAGCACCACCAGCGGCCACCAGATCTCCGTAGCGGCTCTCAGCACGTTGTCTCCGTCGCCGTCGTCTACGCCTCTCGCCGTCGCTGTCGCCCGAACCATCCACACCAGCAACCACCATCGGCAGCGCCAACATCGACAAACCCAGTGGCCATTCGGCAACCATGGCGTCATAGAAGACTCCGGCGATCCATACTCAGTCCCGATGGTGAGTCTTCTACCCCTCTGCATGCAAACACGTGAACACACACACACGGACACGTGATTCCATTTTATTTTATTTCCTTTTATTTCTTTTTTCTATTTTTGTGCTGGTTTAGGTTTGTATCAATATATAATATTTGGGTTTTTTTTTTTTTTGTTTATGCAGGTATATTTTGAGTTTTCTCCTTGTAATGTTTTATTTAGTGCAATACATATTTAGTTTACATGTTTAACTCTTATGTTACACATTAAAATGTCTATAATATAGTTGTAGGATTTTTAAAAGTATAATAAAATTTTTTTTAATGTATAAGTTTATATTTTTGTTGTATTTAGTATTAAATTTCATATTAATCTTTGGGGTTTCCTTATTTGGATTTTTAGGGTTTCCATTTTGCCACATATTGGTTTCCCTAGTTCGACTATTTCTATATTATCCCATATCTATATTTATTGTTTCCATTTTGTTACACATTGATTTCTTTTTAAGGTTTGATTACTTCCTTATTATTGTTATTATTGTTTATGATCGGATTAAAGTTGTATAGGGCTTGTATTGTTATTAATTATGATGTATACACATTATTCTAGCAGCATTTATTATTAGTAGTTATGTGCAATGATATATACATACATATTGGCAATGTTATTACTATAGTAGTATTATAAAATGTTATGGGTATTGTATTATTTTCTTTATTTATTTTTATACTATTTTATTTATTATTTATTTATTATTTTTTTTTCAAAAAAAAAACTATGAAAAGAACAAAAAAGAGGAAATTAGAAAAAATTTGAAAAAATATTTTTGACTTGACTTTCATTATTTGTCCTTTCGTTATTTAATTGTTCAAAATTCGGGATATATACAAAAATGTAAAATAAAATAGAAAAATCAGGAAAAATATTTTGAGACATGAAAATCATTTTTTTTTTTTTCATCCCGAATAGGATCCAAAACCTCCCAAGCTAGTATTTTCATACTTCGAAAAAAAACTCTATAAGATTTCCAAATTTCGGGAGTGTATTTTGTACATTATTTTTGATTTTATTCCTATGATTTTATTGCGGGGGTATGAGCCTTTGGGCATCACGTACCCTAAGCTCTGAGGGAATATAGATATGTATATATTATATTTATTTATTTATTTATTTTTTATGTGTATTTATAAATTCATAAAAAGGAGTAATTTAAAGACTTATTAGATTAACTTAGGGATAATTTCAAATTAATTAGGTACCGTTCATAAGAACGGACGCATAGGGGGTGCTTGTACCTTCCCCTCGTGTAACCGAACTCCCGAGCCTAACTCTGGTAACATAGACCTATTCTACCTCTAACGGGGTAGTAATCATGTGTTCTAACCATACTAAAAGGTTAGTGGTGACTCCGATATTCTTATTTTTAATTGAAAATTAAAATTAATTTTTAAGATCGCCGCCTGGGGCACACGCGCACCCGGGACGTCGCAACATATATATACATGATATACTCAAAAAATGGAAAGTTTATATTTGTCTAAGATGGAAAATATATTTCTCTAATAATTACATACACACTTTGCTAGCACCAACTTCATAATTAATTCATACCACAACTAAAATTTTCAAGCTCACAGATTAATTAACCCATACCCTATGTATCTCGGCCACCTTCATTTCTTTATTTATTCATTCATATACATATATTAATTTATTTATTAATCTTTTTTGGGGTTTGGATATATTTCCTAACTAGTAGGCACAAACCTCTATGTGGCATGATTATATATATATATATATATATATATATATATATATCTAATACGCACATTGGAAGGGAAAAGTACTTGAAGTACATAATGTAATTAAACTAATAATTAGCTATTCCAACTGATTCATGAGGAAGACCCGTAGTGATGATCAGAAGAGGGCTTCATGCTGCGAAAGCCACCAGTAGCAGTAGTGATTTCTTCACGGTGCATGAGGAAAAGAGGCAGGGTTTCTAGCTTCGGGGGAGATCCTTCTTCTTCTAATCGTAAATATCTTGTTTCCATATTTTTTTTAATTAAGCATATTAACTAAAAATATTTTGTTCCCAAATATTTTGAATAAACATATTAGTTGCAGATATTGTGTTTCCATACTTTTTGAATAAATATATTAATTGTAGATATCTTGTTTCCATATTTTTAATAGCATGTGAATAATTGTGGGGGTAGCAGGATTAGGTTAAAATTGAATTCACACACTTTCACGCTCTATACCCAAGCTTTACCTGCTAAGATTAGATAGGGGTGTAATAGCATTTGTCCCTTCGTAGCTTAAGCTTTATGGGACCCGCGAACTGTCCCGCTCAGTGCAAGTTTTGTCCGGACCCCTATGGGGGAGGATGAAATTTCAAACTGGGGCCCTTCTTGTCAATAGGGGTTAGAGCCTACCCACACGTACTTGTCCATAGTTTGTCCTTAACTAGGATAGAGCCATGAAGAACCCTATATATACGTACCTACCCTGGGTCGGGACAGGAGCCACATCCTTCTCCATGTATAGCATGTTGTATATATGTTGTGAGATACCTTGTATTATACCATACATTTTGCATCCATTTTAAACTTACATGCTACTTAGCCAGTATTCTAAAAAAGCCCAACAATGAGACCATGGCCCATCCTTTTAAAAAAAATGAAGCACTTGGCCCGAGCTTTTTAAAATATGGGTCGGCCCAACCCTTTTCAAATAACTCTGGCCTAATTCTTTAAAAACACCTAGGCCCGACCTTTTCCTAAGTAAAAACTCGGTCCAGGCTTGATTTTCAAAAAGGGTCAAACCCAGATTTCCAAAAATGGGTTTCAGCCCTATCACCCAAAAATTTGGGCCAACATTTTTTCAAGTAATTTAAGCCTAATTCCTTTTCAACTAGGGCCTTAGCCCATCATGAAATAGGTCGAAGCCTATATTTTAAAATACTTGAGGCTCAAGTGCATACTAAAGTCCACAAGTCTGCATTGAACGAATCCCACGGGTTGACTAGCCTAGGTCAACCCCAACGTCAGAACATAATCTAACCTTTCATAGAATCTAAGGTACATGGACCATCAACAAGGAAATGAATGGTTGAGGGAGAAATTAAATTGAAATTGTGGCCCATCAATTGTTGTGTTAATCTTGAAATCTCTCATTAGTGGAATTTTTCTAGAATCCTAGCAAAGTAGTCATTTAGGTTACATCGTATTCATGCATTTCATTTCATACATAGTCATACATGATAGGCTGTATGCACGTTCATATCTTTGTTTGTATGTATAAGTACATTAGTTGCATCTATACATAAACACCTATTGCATACCCTGATCATGCATCAAAACGCGTTCACTCATTGCAGTACATAATTGTGCATTCATGATTCTCAAAAGGAAATTTTTGGTTTTCAGTTCCTAATCAAAGAGGTCGTTTGAGTAACATAAAGCAATAATTGAGACCACCACGCATCAGTACAATACTAGGCGAAGAGTGAGAGAAATGAGTGAACAATTGGAAAATAAAGTCTTGGGCCTAGAACAAGGACAAGAAGAGATAAATCATAAGATAAGTAAAGTCCTGGAGTTATTGATGAACAAGGGAAAGGCAGTGCATGTTGATCCCAAAGTAGATATGGACCCCGCTCATCCCCCAGGGTTCACCCCAGATCATGGACAAACATCAATTCCACCACTTGGTGTCATGGGGGGTCCACCGCCAAATATGCCTCCTTTTATCCCCGTTGTGCCAGCACAGGGGTTCCTAGTAGTAGGAACTCCCCTGTTTGTACCTTCTGATATAGGGATGAACAAATCTGAGACTGAGCATTGCTGTGACGTATTGGAAGAACGTTTAAAAGCAATAGAAGGATCTAATACTTTTGATTCCATTAATCCAAATGATCTGTGCTTGGTGCCAAAAGTCACCCTGCCACCAAAGTTCAAAATGCCAGACTTTGAAAAGTTCGATGGGACCCAGTGTCCTCAAACGCATTTAGTGATGTACTGCCAAGCAATGGCCGCTTACTCAGACGATGAAAAACTAATGATGCATTGTTTTCAAAGTAGTTTGATCGGGTCCGCTATCCATTGGTACATTCAACAAGATAACGCTCGGGTCCGCACTTGGAAGGACTTGACCAATGCCTTTATCACTCATTACCGCCATGTGACGGAAATGGCGCCTGATCGAATGATGCTACAAGAAATGGAGAAGAAATCCACCGAAACATTCAGAGAATATGCTTATAGGTGGAGAGATATGTTGATCCAGGTGGACTCCCCGGTGAGTGACTGAGAGGCCATCTCCTTGTTCGTAAGCACATTAAAAGACCCCTACCGCACACATCTTCAGGGAGCAACTCCCCACGATTTTATGGATATTGTGGCTGCGGGAGGAAGAATTGAAGGCGATATCAAGGCAGGCCTAGTCAAGGATAGTGGCACAGAAACTAGTTTAGGCAAAAGGTGGACTAATTGGAAGAAGGAGGAAGAGGCGCAAATGATACAGGGGCAGTTTAATTGGAAGAATCAATACACCAGAGGTGGGAACCAATGGCCCAAGAGAAACTTTGGTTTTGAGCCCATGGTAAATCAAATGGCGCATACAGGCACAAGGCGCCAGATTGTCACTCTGGTCCTACGTTCACCCCACCGAATCAGCAAGCACAAGACAAGAATGTGACCAGAAACTTCCGAAGGGTGGACCCCATTCCCATGACATATGCCGAATTATTTCCTCAGCTGCGGGAAAGGGGGATGGTATCTGCAATCCCTGGGATGCCCGTTGCGAACCCTCCTCCACAGTGGTATGATCCTGGGGTTCGTTATGAGTACCATGCTAACTTTCCCGGCCATTCTATTGACCGATGTTGGGCCTTCAAGCATAAGGTGCAATCATTAAGAGATGATGGGTAATTAGTGTTCGACGACAAGCAACCGGGAGTCCAGGGGAATCCTTTGCCCAAACATGAGGAAGGAGGTAGTTAACATATCAGGGAGGTTTCCAAATCAATGGTTTCATTCGTTATCCATAGAGGCTAAAGTGTTGGAGTACCGAGCTTTTGACTATCTAATCCTTTTCAGTTGATGTTCTTTTGTTTTCCATTGTTATTTGCATTTTGTAATCCGTGGACGCCTGTGTCTCGGAATATTTTCTATATTCAAAAAAATGAGTTATGCATTCGTTCTCTCACTTGCATCATGAGTCCAGTTGCCAAATTTTGTTTGCTTATATTTCATGCTGCAATAAGGAAAGTAATATTGCCAGTATTCACAAGCCGGAAAGAGCTATTAATTTTTGAAAATTTAACCCAAGAGGAGAAAGTAGAGAAAGATGAAACAATCATCAAATTCAAATGTTATGAAGAAGCATCTTACCTTCCAAGGAATTCAACGAAGCGGCTGCACTGTTCTAATAGTTTCCCGTCAATTCATCACTCATGTTTTGGTCAATGATAGATGGCCCTCTTTGGCCGACCAGTTATCCTTAAAAAACCCAAACAATGATTTACCATTTGTTAAACAAATTGAACCTGAATGTCAAACTAGTTTTTTTTCTTAAAAGTCAGATCACCAGAAATCTAACCTGGGTTTGGGTCCCTTAGTGTTTGGCGAATCATTTGAGACAATAATCATTACCAAAAGGATGGCAGACCATTTTTCTACTACCTAAAAGAGAATCAGAGAAGAAATCCCTTGACAACCCTTTTGAGCCTGAAAAATTCATTTCTTGATTAACCCGTCAAAAGATCACACCCCACACTAGGGCAGTTTTTAAAAAAAAGATTGGTCCTAATTGGAGTTCAAATGAAAATAAAGTCAAGATTCCTTTATAAAAGGAAAAGGGAAATTGCAGTAAAAAGAGATAGACAATGAAAGAAAAAAAAGAAAGAGAAGGAAGAAGAAGAGGAAGAAGAAGGAAAATAAGGGACTTACTACATATGTGATCTTTGACCAAATTATCCTTGATGAAATTGATGATTTTGAGTCTTATTCCTTTCTTCTTTAACCCATATCCTTAGCCTACATTACGGTCCAAATGAAAGTCCTGACTAGATTGGTATAAATTGTTGTCTCAAATGATTTGTTAGACTTAATATTGAGTCTAAACTACGTAATGACCTGATCCTGAAAAGGTACGTAGGCAGCTTGTTTAAATAACAAGTTTGGTCAACGTCTTGCAAAACGCCTCAACTCAAACTAGGGGCATAAAACATCATTTGGGGTGGTATTTTTGAGCCTTAGTTTCCCTTTTATTCTAAAAGCCTACATCCCTAAGCCTACTTTTCGTCCCAAGTCTTAAAGACCATCTTGAGATCAAAATATGGGTTAATGAAACTGGGGCAGTCGAAGAGATAGACAATCATCTAGGTTGGGAAATCAACGTTATATGACTCTTGAATACTGGTATGAATTTTCCCCTATGATAGCATTGAAACATGGTAAAACATTTATTTTGTGCGGATGACCTTTTGATTTAGCAAGTTGATGTCATAGTTGCGTTACCGTACATGTCATGTGTGCATTGCCTTGCATTTCATGTATTACCTACATTTCATGCATTGTCATGCATTTCATGCATTACCTTACATATCATGCACTGTCATGTATTTCATGTGTTACCTTACATTTCACGCATTACCATACATTTCACACATTTCATGCATCATTATGCATTTCATGCATTGCACAAAAAATAAAAAATAGTAATAAAAAATAAAAAATGAAAAAATCACAAGTTAGCAGCATGCATATCAATAGCAACATATGACTGCATTCTAGCATCATAATTTATCAACATGCATACATATAGCAGCATATCTTTGCATTCTAGCATCACGGGCAGCAATAGAGCACCCTTCATACTTGTCTTGTTGAATAAGCTTTCAAATGATCATTTGACTGAGAGATTCCTATTGTGCTTACATCTGAGCTAGGGTAGTTGACCCCCAAGCGCACGTTGATTCACTTGGGAACTGGGGCAGTTGGCCCCAAACACACATTGATTTATTTTCAACTACGGCAACAGATCCCAAAAACAAGGAGATTCATTCATTGACATTCGTACTTTACCCCAAGTGCATTTTCCAAATAGAGTAACAACTTTCCAAACTTTACTTTCACACCTTGTTACTGGTTGAGGTGGCTTGGATCATCGTATCCACTACGACTCGAATTCTTACATTTGAAGCAAGCCATCATTGTGTCCCATAGCTGGATCATCGTATCCCTACGGCTCGGATTCTTACATTCGAAGCAAGCCATCGTTGTGTCCCATGGCTGGATCGTCGTATGCCTACGGCTCAGATTCTTACATTCGAAGCAAGCCATCATTGTGTCCCATGGCTGGATCATCGTATCCCTACAGCTCGGATTCTTACATTCGATGCAAGCCATCATTGTACTTAGGCGCTCGAGTTCTCAAACCTAGTGCAAGTTAGTCTCATGTATTTTGGGCTCGGGTTCTCAAACCCAGTGCAAGTTAGTCTCATGTACTTTGGCGCTCGGGTTCTCAAACACAGTGCAAGTTAGTCTCATGTACTTTGGCGCTCGGGTTCTCAAACCCAGTGCAAGTTAGTCTCAAGTACTTTGGCGCTCGGGTTCTCAAACCTAGTGCAAGTTAGTCTCATGTACTTTGGAGCTCCGGTTCCCAAACCCAATGCAAGTTAGTCTTATGTACCTTGGCGCTCGGGTTCTCAAACCCAGTGCAAGTTAGTCTTATGTACTTTGGCGCTCGGGTTCTCAAACCGAATGCAAGTTAGTCTCATGTACTTTGGCGCTCGGGTTCTCAAACCCAGTGCAAGATAGTCTCATGTACTTTGGTGCTCGGATCCTCAAATACGGTGCAAGTCATTCTCATACACTTAGGCGTTTGGGTTCTCAAACCTAGTGCAAGTCATTCTCACATACTTTGGTGCTTAAGTGCTCAAGCCCGGTGCAAGTCATCATCATATACTACGGCATTGGGTTCTCAAACCTGATACAAGTCATCCACTTCAATTTCTTATGACCCTTTCAAAAATATCAGTTGGATTTCCTTGTTCATTCAAGAAGTCATATCCTAGAGAATCGCGTTGAACATTCCTAGATTACCTTGTTATCTGTGGTTGGTAGAAGTGAACAGTACCTGATTGAAAAGCCCAGACAGTTGTGTAGCTTGGCTAAAATAGGTGTCTTTTATTTTTGCAGGCTTGTTGTTACAAAAAACGTAGGAGAGTTCCTACCATTACATTGACGCAATGAAGTCAACAAAGAGGGGCAGCTGTAGACACCCTATTTTTGCTCTAACCAAAATGAACAAGGGGTTCCCTTTTGTTATTTTATTATTATTAGTATTTTTTATTTTCGTTATTTTATTATTACTTTCTTATAATAATAATAATAATAATTATTATTATTATTATTATTATTATTAATTTACTATAATTATTCTGGATTATTATTATTATTATTGTTAGTTATCTCTATTACCTTATTATTATTATTATTATTATTATTATTATTAGAATTAGTATCTTATTTTGGGTATTATTATTTTTATTATCTGTATCTTTATTAGTAATGTTATCATTATTATTGTTATTAATTATTAATTTTTGTATTATTACTTTATTTTTATTAGTATTATTATTATTATTATTTTACTGATAATATCTTTATTATTTTTATTTTTACCATAATTATTTATTATTATTTACTATTAGTCGTAGTATTGTTATTATTATTACCTTATTGATACTTATAATATTATGATAATTATTATTATTACCATAAGAACAAAAGCAAAAAAAATAAAAAAAAGAAAAATAAAATCAAAAAAAGGAAGTGTTTTTTAAGGTTTTCAAAAAAAATTTTATAAAAGGTGGGGGAACTCACACAGCAGAGAGGATAGCGCTGGGGCACACAGAGCCAAGGCAATGGAGGCCAAAAGAAAGACAAAAAAAAAAAACTTGCAACTCCTTCTTCTTCTTTCTCATCTTCACGCCCACGCACACAGTAGTGCCCATCTTCACTTGCAGGTCCTCTCCCATCTCCCTCTGTTCTCAATCCCTCTCTTCAGCTTCCGTCACCACACCATAGCACCCCATCAACTCCGGCAGCCTCCCACTGCCAAGCCAGCAACCGAGCACCAACATACATTCACCAACCTCCAACACCAGCTTCTCACTTCTCAAACGCCGTTGTGAGCACCGCCGCACGTAGAAGACTCAGCAGCCGCCATAGGAGCAACAACCCAGCAGTTCAATCATCATCCACGCCACCACCGTTGCCCCTCATCTTCGCCGTCGCCGTTGCTTGCGCTGCTCATCTCCATCGCCATACCTAGATCCGTTCATCAACTCCGGTGACCCGCCTCCGGCCAGCACCCACCCTCCCACGGTGACTGCTCCTTCAGTCACACACAGCAGTAGTAGTTGCCGCTGCCGCTCCGTGCCCCATAACCGCCGCCGCGCCCTGTGACAGCTTCTTTTGCTTAGCTCTCAATCGCCACAGCAGCTGCTGCCATTGCTCCCTGCTCCATCCTTCATGTAACACAACAGAACACACACCCTCACACCACTCACACATTGGAACAAGCCCCTGCACACACTCACTCACTCGCACACAATACACACACTCACACTATGCCTGCACAATGCACGTAAATTTTTTTATGATTATTATAGGAAGTTTTTTTTTTTTTTTTTTAGGTTGTGATGATTGTTCCATTAATATTCATATGCATACTTTTTTTTTTTTTATTGTAGAATTTTTATTGTAGGAATTTGTTTTAATGTTTAAAGATTAAATGTTGATATCTAATATTGTTGTAGGTTTTGGATTATTATTTAATATTTTATCTTTATTATATATCCTTATTTATTGTTGTATATTTGTTTAAAGTGCTTATATTATCGTTGTATTTTTTTTTAATCATTGTAATATACTTATTTTTATTGTTACATATTATTTAGGGTGTTTGTTTTATTGTGTAGACATTATTTAGGCTTTTTGATGTATTTAGGATATTTATCATGTTTATTGTTTATATGATATTTAGGGATTTTGTGTATTATTGTTTATTATCTAGGATTGTCATATTTATGCGTGTTCATGATTCTTGATTATTTACATTATTTTCATGATATTATCATTTAAGGTTTTGGTTATCGTTTTATTTTAGGGTTTTGACTATTTTACGTTATTAGAGTTTTGAGTAGTGTTTTATTTAATCTGTCTCTATATTGTTATTGTGTATCAATTTTAGGGATTAATTGCTTCCATATAACTTGTGTATTAGTTTTAGGATAGATACGTTTCCATATTACTATCACATGTTTCCATACTAATTGACTTATTTTAGGCTTCGAATTACTTTCCATATTGATGTACATTTTTTTAGGCTTGAATTGACATTGTATACTTATCTCGTTTCGATTCCATTATCTTGTCTTATTTATTTCCACGTTGGTTCATATTATATTAATTTAGCTTTTAGGACGTGATTCACTGCCTTGTTATTAAAAATCTCCTTTATTATTAATATTTGGGTTATTGAGGCTTTGGGTTATTATGATATATGTATATTATTGTGGTATATGTGTATTAGTATTCTAGTAGTATTGTTATAATATATGTGTATTACTATTGCTAATAGTGTGATATAGGTATATTATCCTTCTAATAATACTATTATTGTACAATATTAGTACTTACGTGTTATGATATATAATATTAAAATATTGTCTTAACATTTATATGTTATTAATATTATGAGATATATATATGTATCACTATCGTAGTAGAATAGTTATTATATGTAGTGTATTATCATTATGATGTATTAGCCTTATTATTATCACATATATTTTTTTATTTTTTACTATTTTCTATGTTTCTATTGTATTACAATATTTACTCTTTCTAGTATTTTTGTATTATTTTATTAAGTATTTTCATATGTATATCCCTATGATTTTAATGCTAGGGTATTAGCCTTTGGGCTTCACGTACCTTTAAGCTCTAAGGGAATATATATGTACATATTATATTTATTTAGTTATTTATTTATTTTTCATGTGTATTTATAAATTCATAAAAGGAGTAATTTAAAAACTTTTTAAATTAACTTAGGGATAATTCTAAATTAATTAGGTACTGTTCGTAAGAACGGGCGCGTAGGGGGTGCTCGTACCTTCTCTCACGTAACCGAACTCTCGACCCCAGTTCTGGTAATGTAGACCCATTCTACCCCTAACGGGGTTGTAATCATGTGTTCTAACCACACTAAAGGTTAGTGGCGACTCCGACATTCCGTATTTTTCTTGAAAATTAAAATCAATTTTTCATTTCGCCGCCCGGGGCACACGCGCTCCCGGGACGTCGCGACAAGTTCTCTTGTCAAAAATGGAATATGATGAAGAATAGGGATAATCAATGCCAACCCAACTGAACTTTTGGCTCATAGGACCATCAACATGAGTTCCAGAACCACTGCTCGTACCAGCTGCTAATATTGATGTTAGGACCAGAGGAGCCCATGGGTGGCCTTGATACACATGGGTGAATACCAATTTGACCCAAAAGCTTCAGCCTATTGGGTCTGGGGTCCATCCATGTATATAAGCACCCATCATTCACTTTAATTTTTCAATGTGGGACAAGCTCACAAGTGGAATTCTCAACAATCTCCCCCTCACTTGTGAGTCTAGCTGCTCCCCCTTGAATGGAAATCATCTCCCTTCTGGGACAATTCTCCAACAGTTGCTCAAGTGGGCCTTACCATTGGCATCTTACGTGCGTTAGGTTGCATTCCACGTGCCTCCAAACCAATCCTACTTCTCACGTCTTAACCCTATTCAGATCCATCTGTAGCCTAGATGATCCTTATTAGGCTTAGCCACACACTTGGTCCTCCAACTATTAGCACGTCAAGAGAATTAGCTTCCTGTCTCAACTTTTACGATGTCGCTCACCCAGATACTACAAAAAAAAAAAGATTATTAGTGACGGATGTAAACACCTTATTTTTGCCCTAGCCAAATAGAACAAGGGGTCCCCTCTTATTATTTTCATTATTATCACCTTATTTTTATTATTATTATTATTATTTTATTATTATTATTATTTTCCTATATTATTAGTACTTTACTATTATTTTGCTAGTATTTTTATTATCATTATTATTATTATTATTAGTTTTCATTATCATTACTAGTACTTTTATTATCTTTATTTTATTTTTATTTTACTATAATTATTTTTATTTTTTTATTTATTTTATTGTTTTTGATATATTATTATTATTACTATTTATTATTATTATTATTATTATTATTATTATTATTATTATTATTTTTCTTCATACGTTATTATTATTGCTCTATTCTTATTTCTATTAGTTTGCTATTATTATTATTATTATTATTATTATTATTATTATCATAGTATTTTATTAGTATTACCATTACCATTTTCATTACTATTATTAATATATTATTATTATTATTTCTCTTATTATCATTATCATTATTTTAAATATAATTTTATTATTAGAGTGTTATAATTATTATTATTACTTTACTATTATTTTTCTTATTATCCTTATTATTATTATTATTTTTAAATATTGCTTTATTATGATTATTATCATACTATTATTATATTATTTTCAAATCTTGTCATTATTACATTACTATTATTATTATTATTATTATTATTATTATTATTATTATTATTATTATTATTATTATTATTATTATTATTATTATTATTATTATCATTATTATTATTATATATATTTAGTTACCATTTTCATTATTACCATAAGAATAAAAGCATAAAAAAAAGAGAAAAGAAAAATAAAATCAAAGAAAGGAAGTTTTTATTAGGGTTTTCAAATTTTTTTTTTTATAGGTGAGGGGCAGCGCACAACAGCCCGGGGGGGGGGGGGGGTGTGCAGCAGCGCAGCGGAGGAGGAAAACAAAAAAAAAAACCTAAGTCCCTCAACCTCATCATCTCTTTACTTCTCTCTGGTCAACACACGCAGCCGCAACCTCGACGGTTGCTCCTCACTCCTACAGAACCACCTTCCTCATAACCCTCCTTCATGCTCAGCCATGAGAAGCCACCTATAGCACCTTCTCCATCTTAGGCGACTCCACGACGAGGGACTCCCATCCCGACGCTGCCACATTCGTCTCCACCCTTAGCAGCCATAGAAGAGACGTCTGCCCCCATCTCCGGCCACCATCCTTGCTCCGGCAAGCCTCACCACCCCGAGCCCAACTTCATCAGCCCCACGGCCGGCGATGTTGCATGGGGCCATCACCGCCCTCTGCCAACGATCACCATCTCACCGCAGCAACGACCACAACTCCATCAAGCCACGACACCAGCCACCGGTGGCCTCCCCTGCTGCACCAACCACCCACACAGCAACTTTGCTACTCCGAATACCAGCCCAAGCCTCGCTGAATCTTAACTCCATGCCGCAGATCTGGCCACCATCTCTCGTTGCCAGTCACCACTGCCTACTCGCCGAACCTGCTCCTCACGCCACCGACACCAGTTGCAGCACAGCAGAACCGCGCCCCTCCCTTCGGCCACACACCAGACAGTCCAAGATCTCCTCGGTGAGTCCCCACTATAAGTGCTTCCTTCTGCATCCCGATCACACGCACACACTCCATGCATGTCTCCGACCCACACGCAGCACATATACCTTTTTTATTTTATTTTATTAAATGCTTGTATACCTCTTGTGATAATCCATGATCAGTTTTTTTTTTTTTTATTGTAGGTTTTATTTTTTTTTCCTACAACATGTGTCTTAGAATTTAATGTCCATGTTCATATTTTGTGATATTGATTGCAATCTTGAGGTTTATATTGTTATCATATGAGTTTAAAGGTTTTAATGTTAATATCCATGTTAATTTTTTATTTTTATTTTTTTCTCTATTGTATCATTGTTTATATAAAATAATTACTATCATGTTGTAAAGTATTTATTGTTAAGGTGTTTTTCACATTATATGTGTATTATTATTATGGTCTTATTTTATTTTGTTTTGCTTTTTTTTTTGGTGTTTATGATTTATTGTTATAAATTAACTTTAGTATTGACATCATGTTTTATATATGTGTAAACTTTTTATATGTTTTAATGACTAGTATACATGTTTATATTTTCACTTCTTGTTATATTATTCAAAGTTCTAGATTTGCAGTTGTATTATTCAAACTCTCATTATCTTCATATTATTCATAGTTATTGTATATTATTTAGGGTTGTAATTATGTTTTATTTTTATTTAAGCATGTTTAGAGTTTCTATTGATTTCTGCGTCTAAGATTTAATTTATTTCCATATGGCTTATATACTAACTTTAGAGATTACATGTATATTGATCTTAAGTGTTTCCATAATTTCATTATCTTGGTGTCATCTTCATAATCGTATAAGTGTCTACTAATTTTAGAATTGATTTGTCTTCATATTGTATAGTTTGTCCGTTAATTGTAGGATTGGAATGTTTCCCAATTTCATTAGTGGTTTTGCATATTAGTTTTAGGGTTGATTTGTCTCCTTAATTGCATTAGTTGCTCCCATACTTATTATTGTATTTGGTATATTAATTTAGGATTAATTTGTTTCCATATGTAATATTGTATATTTATATATTAATTTTAGGGCTTTACGTATTCCCATGATATATATTTTAGGGTTTTGATCAGTCTACATTGTTTTAGGTATTTTTAGGGTTTCCTTTATTACATGTAGTTGTTATGGTATTATAGTTATGTTTTGTGTTTTATCTTAAATGTTTAGTACTAATCATTTTTGTATCTTAATATATTTAGTATTAATTATTTTTAATATCTTAATACATTTAATATTAATTATTTTTGGTATCTTAACATATTTAGTATTAATTACTGTTAGTATCGTGATATATTTAGTATTAATTATTATTATTATTTTTTATGGTATCTTTAGTGTCTTAATATATATAGTATCATGGTATTTCATTACTTACTGATATTTGTAATATTTTAGCATATATGTATCCCTATTATTATTACATGTATTATGGTAATTTAATTTCTTAGTTTATTATCTTATTAATATATAGTAAAACCTCCCATACTAGTATTTTTCTATAAAATTTTATATACAATTTCTAAATTTTGGGAGTGTATTTTCTTAATTATAATCCTTATGATTTTATTGCGGGGGTATGAGCCTTCGGGCATCACGTACCTTAAGCTCTGAGGGAATATATATGTATATATTATATTTATTTATTTATTTATTTTTCATGTGTATTCATAAATTCATAAAAAGGAGTAATTTAAAGACTTATTAGATTAACTTAGGGATAATTTCAAATTAATTAGGTACCGTTCGTAAGAACGGGCGCGTAGGGGTGCTTGTACCTTCCCCTCGCGTAATCGAACTTCCGAACCTAACTCTGGTAACGTAGACCGATTCTACCCATAACGGGGTAATAATCACGTGTTCTAACCACACTAAAGGTTAGTGGCGACTCCGACATTCCATATTTTCCTTGAAAATTAAAAATAATTTTTTATTTCACCGCCCGGGGCACACACGCTCCCAGGACGTCGCAACAACGGATTTAAACCATCACCAATACTCACAAAATTGTCACTAATAGTATTAGTGACAGTTTTATGATTATTAGTGACGGATTTTTATTAGTCGCTATACCCGCCGTTACTAATACTTATTAGTGACGAATATTTCAAATTGTCACTCATAATAGAGTATTAGTGACAGACTAAAACTGTCACTAAAAACCTAAACCCGTCAATATAGATTCTACACTGGATCGACCAAAAATATTCACTAAAGCCATAGTATTAGTGACGGTTTTAAAATCGTCACTATTTCTCCATTATTAGTCACGGTCGTAAAACCGTTGTCGCGACGTCCTGGGAGCGCGTGTGCCCCGAGCGGCGAAATTAAAAATCAATTTTAATATGGTGTGGAAAAACATGGATGTCGGAGTCGCCACTAACCTTTAGTGCGGTTAGAACACATGATTACTACCCCGTTAGGGGTAGAATCAGTCTACATTACCAGAGTTGGGGTCGGGAGTTCGGTTACGCGAGGGGAAGGTACTAGCACCCCCTACGCGCCCGTTCTTACGAACGGTACCTAATTAATTTGAAATTATCCCTAAGTTAATCTAATAATTCTTCAAATTACTCCTATTTTATGAATTTATAAATAAATGTGAAAAATAAATAAATAAATAAAGATAATATATACATATATAATCCCTCAGAGCTTAGGATACGTGAAGCCCGAAGGCTCATACCCCCGCAATAAAATCATAGGGATTATAAAATCAAAATTATTTAAGAAAATACGCTCCCACATTTTAAAATTGTAAGTAAAAGTTTTATAGGAAAATATTAGTATGGGAGGTTTTAATAATAGATATAATAATTTAAACATAATAAATAAATAAATAAAATAGTAATAAACTAGAATATTAGGATACCAAAATACGTACTAATCAACATATATAATAGAAGCTAAAATATCTAACATACCAATAATAGTAGAATATAAACAATAATATAGACTAAGATAATGAGCAAATATTAAAATACTACATGTGCGTTATAAACAAAAATACTTAAACATACCATAATACACATAATTACGATAATAATAATAAATATCCACAAATAATATAATACGTAATAGATTACTATAATACTATATATACTAAACATACCATATAATAGCATGATACCAAAACACCAAAAATATTACCTAAAATATTAAACTTACCATAATAATTAATACCTTGTATATTAACATACTAAAAATATAATAATAATATATAATATTACCTAAAATGCTATATTACTAAATGTACACGGTCACCTAAAATACTAAATTAAATGTATAATGCTACTTACAATTCTAAGTTGCTAAATATAAATATCATTTATTCAAATAAATATTATAGCATTAAAAATTCCACAACAATGTTATGAACACGACAAAATGATAATACAATCGTATACAAGAAATAAATAAATAATAAACAATAATGAACATCAATATATACGCAATAGCAATATAAAGTAAATTAAATAAAACACTACTCAAAACCCTAATAACTTGAAATAGCCAAAACCCTAAAATAAAACAATAACCCAAAACCCTAAATGGTCGTATTATGAAAATAATGTAAATAATCAAGAATCCTAGATGTGCATAAATATTACAATCATAAATAATAAACAAAATCCCTAAATACCGTATGAACAATAAATATGACAAATATCCTAAATACATCAAAAAGCCTAAATAATGTCTACACGATAAAACATCCTAAATAATATGTAACAATAAAAATAAGTATATTACAATGATTACAAAACAAAAAAAAAAAAGAAAAAAAAAAGAAAAAAAAAAAAAGAACCCCAAACATTAGATATTAGAACAAATAAAACAATAATAATACAATATATATACAAAATAACATTAAGAAGAAAAATATATATATATATAAACAAATTACAAAAACATCACTCGTGCATGTGTGTGTTTGTGTGTGTGTGGACAAGTTGTCGAAGAGATGAAACTCAAAGAAATTAATAAAATCAGTAAATATTAACAAGGGAGAGTTAGAAACAACCGAGTAAGGTTTCAGATTGATCAGATAAGAAATCGCCGCTCGATTGGCTTCATCTAGTTGAATGCGCATACACCGACGATTCCACTGCTGCGGCGGTGAGACAGTTGATAAAATTTTGCATTGATCGGATAAGAAATCGCCACTCGATTGCCTTCGTCTAGTTGAATGCGCAGACGCCGATAACTCCACTGCTGCGGCGGTGATACGACTTTGCAAGAAATTAACACAAAGGGAGAAAACTCAAAAGACGAATCTGAACGGTGAAAATTAATAAAAAAGGGTTAGAAAAGACCTCGTAAAGTTTCACATTGATCAGATAAGAAATCACCGCTCGATTGGCTTCGTCTAGTTGAATGCGCAGATGCCGATGACTCCACTGCTGCGGCGGTGATACGGATGTACAAGAAATTAACACGAAGGGAGAAAACTCAAAAAAAAAGAATCTGAACGGTGAAAATTAATAAGAAAGGGTTAGAAACGACCGTGTAAAATTTTGCATTGATCGAATAAGAAATCGCCGCTCGATTGGCTTCGTCCAGTTGGATGCGCAGACGCTAATGACTCCACTGCTGCGGCGGTGATACGGCTGTGCAAGACATTAACACAAAGGGAGAAAATGCAAAAGAAGAATCTGAATGGTGAAAAGTAAGATGAAAGGGTTAGGAAAGAGCTCATAAAGTTTCGCATTAATCGGATAAGAAATCGTTGCTCGATTGGTTTCATCTAGTTGACTGCGCAAATGCCAACGACTCCATTGCCGCCGCACGAGACTGCAAGGTAAGGTTTTTCTTTCTTTGGTCTGTGCCTCCTCTCCTTTGGTTTGGCTATGCCCCCCTTTTATAAAAAAAATTCTGTAAACCCTAAAAAAAACTTCCTTTTTGATTTTTTTTTCTTTTTTTTGCTTTTACTATTATGGTAATAATGAAAATAGTAATAGTAATAATAATTATTATAATAATAATAATAATAAAATCAATAAGGTAATAATAATAATAATAAATAATTGTAGTAAAAGTAAAAATAATAAAGATACTATCAATAAAATAATAATAATAAGACTAGTAATAATAATAATACTAATAGTAAAAATGACAATAATAAAATAATAATAATAATAATTATAGCAAAAAATAAAAATAAAAATAAAAATGAAGTAATAATAACAATGTAAATAATAATAATAATAATAATCATATCGGGCCTGGGTAAAAATGGGGTGTCTACAACCGTCACTAATGCTCTATTATTAGTGATGATTTTAAGACCGTGACTAATGCTCTATTATTAGTGACAGTTTTACAACCGTCACTATTACTCAATTATTAGTGACAATTGTGAAACCATCAGTAATGGTCTATTATTAGTGACGATGTTAGAATCATCACTATTGCTCTGCAGAGCTATTAGTGACGATTTGAATTCCTTCACTAAAACTTTTTAAAGGGTATTAGTGACGATTTTGAAACCGTTACTAATACTTAAATTGGATAATTAATAGTGAAATTAATTTTGTTTCCAATTATTAATTCTTGTAAAAATCAGTAATTAAATTACATTTTCTTATACATTCATAATTGCAATAAAATTCATAAATTATTCAAAATTCTAATTCAAATTAAAATACAAATATGTTATACAAATTCAAATTCAAATTCAAATACAAATATATTATACAAATTCAAATTTACATACAAGTACATTATATAAATTCAAATTCAAATACATTTCATCTGTTCAGATAACAAAGAAAGTGAAAAGCTGCATTTGTAGTGCATGAGTCATGACGTTGTCACAGTTGCAAACCCTACAAATTAATTAAGAAAGTTAAAAAAAATTAGTATACGCTTTTTGAAAAATTTTGGCAGCGTTTCTCCTGTAAATATGACATTTTCCATAGAGATACTCCAAACCCTAGGTATTTACAATAAATAGTTCACAATAATCCAACTAGTAATTAATTTTTCGAGTGCACAGGAGCTTCATATAATAAGCATTAAAAAATGTAACATGTTCATGCATCTCATAAAACACATATATCATAATATAGTGTATTATCCCCATAAACAACATATTTCATAGAGTAGACACAGTTGGTATGAGATTCACTATAAAATGAAAATCCCAAGAAAGAGAGCTCCTCTCCAAAGAAAAGAAAGAGATGATACGTGCATTGTGAAGAGTGGAAATCTTAAGAAGATGAAGTCTCATCTACTCCAACGACTGTAACTAGGCCAAGCATCCTCCCAAAATCAAACCCTATTGCCATTAGCTACTCTAAAATGAGTGGGAGGAAGGATCAAATAACAAAAATGGGAAACAACTTTCTACAGACTTGCATGGGAAACAATGTCACTTCCTCTAGTATTCCATCTATTTTGATGGACCCTATATTACTTTTAATCTCCTTTTATGGCAATTAACAATTAATTTTTGGTTGCACATAAATTCAACTTAAACCTTGAAACATAAATAACAAACTCCAAGGAAAATTAGCATAACCACCAAGCAAGCAAGAAATCAACGAAAAATTATATCGCATAGTCCAAAATTGGTCTCATGAATTTTTCTTTTCTTTCCCTTCCCTAAAATTTTCAACAAATTTTCAGCAGCATGCCGTTTATAAATAGAACATTTCGCAGACTTGCAAGTCACAAAAGCATGCAATTCAAAATATTTTTGCATCATACAGATGCCATTTAGATTAAGACATGCAACAACCTAAAATTATCTACCAGCAGGCAATACACATCACTGCATCAACCATGCAGGTGGCGTTCCAATCAAGCATGCAGTCCTAATGTCCACTACCAGCAAAAGTTCACACGATATATCAATCCAAGCATGCAGTCCAGAAGTTAAATCATCTATTAAACTGAAGTTAGATATATACCAATCTCTAGCTGCAATGAAGACATGGATGATAGAGAAGGACGTTGAGGCCGTGGATGGTGGTAGCTGCATCAATGATTCTTTATCTAGGTTACCTGGAGTTTCTTTTCAAAATTGATTTGAAATGCGATAAGCCTGCCCATGTAGACAAAATGAATTTTAGTCTTTCATCTGATAGGTTGTCTCTTATAGTTAAAGTATGATTTAAATATTAATTTTATTTATCTTGAATCTTGATGTCCTTCTTGTGGATGCAATATTAATGACCGCAAGAAGGACATCAATATTCAAGTGAAATAAAACTAATATTTAAATCATACCTTAACTATAAGCGACAACCTATCAGATGAAAGGCTAAAATTCATTTTGTCTACATGGGCAGGCTTATCGCATTTCAAATCAATTTTAAAAAGAAACTCTAGGTAAACTAGATAAAGCCCCTCCATTCATTGTATACACACTGCAAATGATATGCCCACTATCAAAAATAGAAGTTATCAAAAGTAGACCTAAAGGTTAATTAACAAACCCTTCCCAATGACGGTAAAATATAAGGAAAAATAAATATACTTTTTAAACTATTTTTTAGTCATTCAAAATACTAACTTAAATTCATTAAGTACATAAAGGCAAGAGAAAGTTATAAATTGCAAAGTTCATATTGCTTTCAAGATTTATGATACACCTCCCAATTATTCCTACATTGTTTCCAAATCTCATTTGTCGCGACGTCCCGGAGCGCGGGTGCCCTGGGGTGGCGACATAAAAAAATCAATTTTAATTTTCAAGGAAAAATATGGAATGTTGGAGTTGCCACTAACCTTTAGTTCGGTTACAACACATGATTACTACCCTGTTAGGGGTAGAATGGGTCTACATTACCAGAGTTGGGGTCGGGAGTTCGGTTACGCGAGGGGAAGGTACGAGCACCCCCTACGCGCCCGTTCTTACGAATGGTACCTAATTAATTTGAAATTATCCCTAAGTTAATTTAAAAAGTCTTTAAATTACTCTTTGTATGAATTTATAAATACACATGAAAAATAAATAAATATAATATATACATATATATTCCCTCAAAGCTTAAGGTACGTGATGCCCAAAGGCTCATACCCCTGCAATAAAATCATAGGGATGAACATACACGAAAATAAATAATAGTATAAAATAATAAAAATAAATATCATAATACGTGATACAAAATATAAATATACCCAAGGAATAAAAATACTAAAAATATTTAACATTAGTACTAATTAAAAGTGATGACAATATTGACAATAATAAAAACATATTACTATAATAATAGTCATATACTAATAATTTCATATTAATATTGCGACGCTACACTATAATAGTAGTATGTAAAATCATAATAATACCATACTAATATACGTAGTAAATATAATAGAAATAACAACGAATAAATAATAAAAGTAAATAATAGATATGATAATAAATGATAAGGATAATAATAAATAATGATAGGAATAATAACAATATTAATGTAATAGTAATATACATATTTTATTTACCTTAATATTGACACCCAATTAAAGATTCAATACACACGTATATAAGTAATTAATTAATGGAACAAATCAAATTAAAGAGAAACAAATAATGAACTTATGGAAACCTATTCAAGCTATTACTAATATGTAAACAATGAGTATGGTAACTTTTAGACTTATAGTAATAAATCAAATGGTCAACCATTATATTACGTACAATACAAAATAATAAATTATATCATATACATGATAATAGAAACCATATAATAAACCCTAATATACCTAAATTATATATGCATAACAACCTTATAACCTAATAAACCATAATAATAAAAATAATATGAAATAATATATTACCATATTACCTAAATATATACATGACAAAAATACCAATAAACAACAATATTACAACATACCCTAAAGAGCTATGACTTAAATGACACAAATTCAATAATAATATTTAAATATAAAGCAAATATCTAACATGAACAAATTGAGAATTAACACAACACCAACCTAAATTTATAAACCATAAATATGAAATAATAAAATAATATATATGTACGATATGTCAAATATCCAATAACGACAAGAACATCAACAATAATAAAACATGATAATCAAATATTCTTTAACCAATCTGAAGCATACAACAATAATAACTCAAAAACTAAAATACATAACCTAAATATAATAATAATATAATCACAACCTTCTCCACCAAAACTCACCACCACACACCACAGAATTCTCTTGCCCATATAATACAAATCAGTCCCTTTAAGCATAGAACACCATTTCACCAGCATCTGTAATTGTCGTACCAAGTAAGGTTTCAGATTGATCAAATAAGAAATCGCTGCTCCATTGGCTTCATCTAGTTAAATGCTCAGACGCCGACGATTCCACTGTTGCGGCGGTGAGACGGCTGTGCAATAAATTAAAATGAAGTCTTAAAACTCAAAATAATAATCTGAATGGTGAAAATTAATACGAAAGGGTTATAAATGACCTGATAAAATTTCGCATTGATCGGATAAGAAATCGCCGCTCGATTGGCTTCGTCCAATTGAATGCACAGACGCCGATGCCTCCACTGCTGCGGCGGTGATACGGATGTGCAAGAAAGTAACACGAAGGGGGAAAACTCAAACGAAGAATTTGAACTATGGAAATTAAGAATAAAGGGTTAGAAACGACCTCGTAAAATTTCGCATTGATCGAACAAGAAATCACCGCTCGATTGGCTTCGTCCAGTTAGATGCGCAGGCGCCGATGACTCCACTGCTGCGGTGGTGATACGGCTGTGCAAGAAATTAACACAAAGGGGGGAAAACTCAAAAGAAGAATCTGAAAGGTGAAAATGAAGAAAAAAGGATTAGAAACGACCTTATAAAATTTCGCATTGATCGAATAAGAAATCGCTACTCGATTGGTTTCATCTAGTTGAATGCTTAGACGCCGATGCCTTCACTGATGCGGCGGTGATACTGCTGTGTAAGAAATTAACACAAAGGGTTCTAGAAAAATTCAAAGGGTTCTAGAAAAATTTCGTCGATAGGAAATGCCAAGGGTTCTAGAAAAATTCAAGGGTTCTAGCCAAATTTCGTCGATAGGAAATGCCAAGGGTTCTAGAAAAATTCAAAATATCGGCCTCGTCGACGAGGCCACTATCTCATCGACGAATTTTCTACAAAGCTTGTCGGCGAAATCGCCATCTCGTCAACGAGGGCGGTAGAGTCAAAAGCCCTTTAAATATCTTTCTTGGTTTCTTAGTTACTAAGAAATGTTTTTCCTCTTTCTCTCTCTCTCTAGACTCCTTCGCTGTTTGTCGTGAGAATCGACGATCCGACATTACCATGTGGATCAGGACTGGATTCTTTTTCAGAATAATGGATCAGAAACTCGTTTCGGAGATTTTCGGGTTTCGGCATAAAATCGAGGTAAGGCTCGATTTCATTTCTGGTTTGGTAGTTCTGTAGAGAATGAAATCATAAGTATGTTTCGTACTGTTGTTTGTAGGTTTTTTAGAATCTTGATTCTCGTTTAAGGAGCCGTTAGAGTTTCGTATTTGATCGATAAACCCTGGTTCTGGCACAGTCTGGGATAAATGGAGGCATATCTGGCATTGGATCCCCCATGAAGCCAGGTACGGGTCTGACGCTTGTCCGTGAACTGGGAGTAACCCTGGAGGATGGGTGGGGGCCTATATCCGTCTCCGGATCATTCTGTATTGCTTTTCCCTCTGTTCATCAACAATTCCATAATTTTACTCATTTTTTCAATCAATTCTTCCTGTCCTTGTTCTATGCCCAGGACTCTACCTTCCAATTGTTCACTCATTTCTTTTGCCCTTCTCCTGGTATTGTATTGATGCGTGACAGTCTCAACGTTGCTTGCTCAGACGAATTCTGTGGCTAGGAACTGTAAACCAAAACCTTCCCTTTTTAGAATCGTGAATGCATGATTATGTAAGGCATGAATGTGTGAGTATCTAATGCATGACCATGAGATGTAATAAATGTTGGTGCATGGATGTACCTAGTGCAATTACACATACAAATAGAGATATGACCATGCATGTGACCTATCGTGCATGATTATGTTTGAAATTATGCATGAATGCTTAGATGCAATGAATTGTTTGTACATGGAGGTACCTAATGCAATTACACATACAAATAGGGATATGACCATGCATATGACCTATCGTGCATGATTATGTGTGAAATTATGCATGAATGCATGGATGCAAAGAATTTTTGTGCATGGATGTAACTAGCTTAATTACACATACTAATAGAGATATGACCGTGCATGTGACCTATCATGCATGATTATGTGTGAAATTATGCATGAATGCATGGATGTAATGTAACCTAACTAACTACTTTGTTAGCATTCTAGGAAAAATCCCACTAATGAGAGATTTTAAGATAATCATTGATGGGCCAAATTTCAATTTAATTCTTCCATCAATCATTCTTTTTCCTTGATGACGGTCCATGTACCTCAGATTCTATGAGGGGTCAAATTATGATCTGAGGTTGGGGTTGACCCAGGTGGTCAACCCGCTGGATTTGTTCAGTGGGACTTGTGGACTTTAGTGTGCACTGGGTCTCAAGTATTTTAAAAATATGGGGCTGTCAATTATACTTCATGATGGGATCAGGCCCTGAATTTTAAAAAGGATTTGGGCTTGGATTGTTTAGAAAATATGGGCCCGGATTTTTAGGGTAATAAGGCCGAAGCCCATTTATATGGAAATCTGGATTTGACCCATTTTGAAATCAAGCCCTGTGACCGAGAGTTTTACTTAGGAAAAGGTGGGCCTATACTTGTTATTATTTCTCAAAAATTGGGCCCGAAGTTACTTGAAAGGGGTTGGGCCACCCATATTTAAAATGCTTGGGCCAAGTGCTTCATTTTTTGAAAGGATGGGCCTAGGCTCTCATTATTGGGCTTTTCCAAATACTGGCTAAGTAGTATGTATGGATGTCAAATGTATGATATAATACAAAGTATCTTATAAAGGGCTTTTATATACAACACACCTATACATAGAGAAGGATGTGGCTCCTGTCCCAACCCAGGGTAGGTACACCTATTTTATAGGGTTTCTTCATGGCTCTATCCTAATTAAGGGAAAACTATGGACAATTACGTGTGGGTAGGCTTTAATCCCTATTGACAAAAAGGTCCCCAATTTGAAATTTCATCCTCCCCCATAGGGGTCCGGACAAAACTCGCATTGAGCGGGGTGGTTCGCGGGTCCCATCAAGCTTAAGCTACGAAGGGACAAACGCTATTACACCCCTATCTAATCTTAGCAGGTAAAGCTCGGGTATAGAGCGTGAGAGTGTGTGAATTTAATTTTTAGCCTAATCCTACTATCCCCACATTTATTCACATGCTATAAACAATATGGAAATAAGATATTTACAATTAATATATATATATTCAAAAGATAAGGAAACATAATATATGCAATTAATATGTTTGTTCACAAAAAATTTGGAAACAAAAATAAGGAAACAAAATATTTACGATTAGTATACAAAATATCTATAATTAATTTACTTTTTCAAAATATCTTACAATTAATATGCTTTATTCAGAATATTTGGAAATAAAATATCTATAATTAATATTCACAAAATTAGGAAACAAAATATTTTTAATTAATTTTGGTTATTTACAAATTATGGAAGTAAAATATTTACAATTAATCAAGGTTATTTATGAATTACTATATTTACAAAATAAGGAGTAATTAAAAGATTTATTAAATTTAAACTTGGGATAATTTTCAATTAATTAATGGCTCGACTCTCAACTCCCCAGTGGAGTCGCCAAGCTGTCGCGACGTCCCGGCGGCGCGTGTGCCCCGGGCGGCGAAATTAAAAATCATTTTAATATTTTCAGGAAAAATATGGTGTAGGAGTCGCCACTAACCTTTAGTGCGGTTAGAACACATGATTACTACCCCGTTAGGGGTAGAATCGGTCTACATTACCAGAGTTGGGGTCGGGAGTTCGGTTACGCGAGGGGAAGGTACGAGCACCCCCTACTCGCCCGTTCTTACGAACGGTACCTAATTAATTTAAAATTATCCCTAAGTTAATCTAATAATCCTTTGAATTACTCCTTTTTATAAGTTTATAAATACATGGAGAAAATAAATAAATAAATAAATATATATATATACATATATTCCCTCAGAGCTTAGGGTACGTGAAGCCCAAAGGCTAATACCCCCCGCAATTAAATCATAGGGATTTAAAAATCAAGAAAATATTTTATCAAAATATATACCATAGTACGTATAAGATCGAATAAAGAAAATACTAAAAATAGTGATAATATTATTAATAATGATAAGAATGATAACGTTAATAAATAATACTAATACTAATAACAATACTAATATTAATAGTAGTAATAGATATGATAATAATACTAATAATAATAAATGACAATAATGGTGATAATAATAATATTAATAATAACAATACTAAATATCATTAACTAACAATATATTTAAACAATATGATATTTATCTTAATATTAACACGCTGTCAAAGATATGTACAAGACATACATATGCTAACAATTAATTAAGGAAAACAAATCGAATTTAAAATATGTAAACTACTAAAACGGGCAAGAAAATAATTGAATTTATGGAAACAAGTTAATTCTAAAATTAATAATTACCTATTTAATATGGCAACCAAAATTAATACGCAACCTTAACTATACAAATATTAAATACAAAGTGAGTACAATAATGACCAAAAACCCTAAGTACATAATTTATATGGAAGCAATTTCAACCCTAAAAGTACATCAAGATACAATAAATCAAAATATGAGAATACAATGTTAAGAATATATAGTAGTGAGGCAGCAATTTTAAATGTACCCTAATATACAATAATAACATAATCTCAAAATATTAAGGTTACCAAGACAAATGATATTGTGTACATTAAAATACTACAAATACGATAGTAATAAATATATAATATGTAATATCCATTATAATATTGAACATACCTTAAAACTAACATGCTAAATACACTAAAATACTAAACACAATATTACTAGATATATCAACATGCCAACCGTAACCAAAATATAAAATATGCAAATCAACTATATAAACCTAAACATAATAATGAAACAATCTACATAATAAACCAAATAATAGCATATAACAATAATAAAACAATCCACATAATAATAATACCAACCATATGCAAACAATAGAATATTAATACTAATAAAATCAATATAATAATTAATATAATAATAACATCCAAACTATGCCGTAATTTTACTAATAGTAATATACAAACCAGTAACATAAGAATAACGCGATCATGTAATTAATAATAAAATACAAACTTACGTAATACTAATACTAATATAATTAATATAATAACAATGCTAATATTAATAAACCAACTAAGTAATAATATTACTAATAATGATATATAAATCATATAATACTAATAATAACAATACACCTATGATGTGATAACAATATTAGAAATATTATACAAATCATACAATAATATTATTAATGGTAATATAGGAACAATCTAACAACCTTATTAATAATAACATACAAAACAATATAATAACATAATATATAAATAATAATGATTTTACTATCAATAATATACAAATAATAATACTAATATGGTCAATATAGTATATACATATAGATGCAAATATATAAACATTTAAACTTTAAGTATTAAAACTCCCAACAAAACCAATATATACCTATATATATATATATATACATATATATATATATATATTAACACTAATAAATATATAAATATATATATGCATTGTGTGTGTGAGAAACAGCATGCATGATTTCCGTGTGCGTGTGTGTGTGGTGTGTGTGTACAGGATAGTTTACAGTGGGGGGCGCCGCAGAACTGAGAGGGTGCCGGAGACAACGATGGTTGCCGGAGGCTCGTGGGAAAGCGGCAGCGACTATGAGTGGCCGGAGTTTGCTGGAGCAGAGGAGTGCTGTCTGCGGGTTGCAGCAGAGTAGAGCTTTTCCTCGGGTGTGGCTGCTGGCAGATGCTGGTGCGAACGGCTGCTGCTGGAGACGGGATGGTGCTCGGCTACTGGGGGATCTTGCCGGAAGCAGGAGTGGCCGGCGTTGCTGGAGCAGAGGTGCTCGGGTCTCTGGTTCTGGGAAGCAGACGAGGAGTTGCAGAGAGGCTTACCAGAGAGATCTAGGTATGCTGGTGACGGCGGTGGCGTGGATTAGGGGGCGACGGCGACGGGGTTGCTGCTGTTCTAGTGTGGCGTGGATGGGGCTGGACTGAGGTGCTTAGATTGGTTGCAACAGATGGAGCAGAGAGTGAATGCGGAAGTGGTGGTTTCGGACGTTGCTGGGAGAGGATGAAGATGGCCGGAGATGGTGGTGACGCTGGAGCTGTGAGGAGAAAGAAAGGGTTTCCAGAAGAAGAAGAAGCAGCCTCAGGAGAAGAACAAAAAGGTTTCTTTTTTATTTGCTTTGGCTCCCTGCGTGCGCCCCGTGGCCGTGAGTGAGGCTATGAGAAGAAGAAGATGAGTTTTTTTTTTTTTTGTGTGCCTCCGGTTGCCGGCTGTGTGCAGCGCGCCCCCATTTGAAGAGAAGAATAGGTTTTTTATGAGCAAAAATTAGAAACCCTAAATCTCCCCTTTCCTTTTTAGTTTATGGTATATTTTTCTTTTGGAAATAATATATATGAAAATAATTATTAATATGGTAATAATAATAATAATAATAATAATAATAAGGGAAAAATAATGATAATAATAAAATAATAATAATAATAGTAATAACAAAGATAAATAAATAAATAATGATAATAATAGTAAAATTCCTAATATTAAAAATAATGTCAATAATAATGAAAATAATAAATAATAATAATAATAAACAATATAAATAGAAATAAAAATAAAAGTAATAATAATAATAATAATAATGAAAAATAATAATAATAATAATAATAATATATAAGATAATAGTAATAATAGTAATAAAAATACTAATAATAATGATAATAAAAATAATAAAAATAATAATGAAAATAATAAATAATAATAATAAAATAGACATAAAAAATAAAAATAAAAGTAATATTAATAATACTAATGAAAAATAATAATAATAATAAAGAAAATAATAATAATAATAATAAGATTAGTGAAAATTAATAATAATAATAATAATAAGAATAAATAAAGTAAAATAATAATAATAATAAAATAACAATAATAATAATAATAATAGTAATACATATATTGGGCCTGGGTAAAAATGGGGTGTCTACACGCCCAACCGCCACAGTAGCTGCCGCCATCGCTCCCTGCTCCATCCTTCATGTAACACAACAGAACACACACCCTCACACCACTCACACACTGGAACACGCCCCTGCACACACTCACTCACTTGCATACAATACACACACAGTGAACACACACACTCACACTGTGCCTGCACAATGCACGTAAATTTTTTTATGATTATTATAGGAAGTTTTTTTTTTAGGTTGTGATGATTGTTCCATTAATATTCATATGCATACTTTTTTTTTTTTTTATTGTAGAATTTTTATTGTAGGAATTTGTTTTAATGTTTAAAGTTTAAATGTTGATATCTAATATTGTTGTAGGTTTTGGATTATTATTTAATATTTTATCTTTATTATATATCCTTATTTATTGTTGTATATTTGTTTAAAGTGCTTATATTATCGTTGTATTTTTTTGTAATCATTGTAATATACTTATTTTTATTGTTACATATTATTTAGGGTGTTTGTTTTATTGTGTAGACATTATTTAGGCTTTTTGATGTATTTAGGATATTTATCATGTTTATTGTTTATATGATATTTAGGGATTTTGTGTATTATTGTTTATTATTTAGAATTTTAATATTTATGCATGTTCATGATTCTTGATTATTTACATTATTTTCATGATATTATCATTTAAGGTTTTGGTTATTGTTTTATTTTAGGGTTTTGACTATTTTACGTTATTAGAGTTTTGAGTAGTGTTTTATTTAATCTGTCTCTATATTGTTATTGTGTATCAATTTTAGGGATTAATTGCTTCCATATAACTTGTGTATTAGTTTTAGGATAGATACGTTTCCATATTACTATCACATGTTTCCATACTAATTGACTTATTTTAGGCTTCGAATTACTTTCCATATTGATGTACATTTTTTTAGGCTTGGATTGACATTGTATACTTATCTCGTTTCGATTCCATTATCTTGTCTTATTTATTTCCATGTTGGTTCATATTATATTAATTTAGCTTTTAGGACGTGATTCACTGCCTTGTTATTAAAAATCTCCTCTATTATTAATATTTGGGTTATTGAGGCTTTGGGTTATTATGATATATGTATATTATTGTGATATATGTGTATTAGTATTCTAGTAGTATTGTTATAATATATGTGTATTACTATTGCTCATAGTGTGATATAGGTATATTATCCTTCTAATAATACTATTATTGTACAATATTAGTACTTATGTGTTATGATATATAATATTAAAATATTGTCTTAACATTTATATGTTATTAATATTATGAGATATATATATGTATCATTGTCGTAGTAGAATAGTTATTACATGTAGTGTATTATCATTATGATGTATTAGCCTTATTATTATCACATATATTTTTTTATTTTTTACTAATTTCTATGTTTCTATTGTATTACAATATTTACTCTTTCTAGTATTTTTGTATTATTTTATTAAGTATTTTCGTATGTATATCCCTATGATTTTAATGCTAGGTTAGCCTTCACGTACCTTTAAGCTCTGAGGGAATATATATGTATACATTATATTTATTTAGTTATTTATTTATTTTCCATGTGTATTTATAAATTCATAAAAGGAGTAATTTAAAAATTTTTTAAATTAACTTAGGAATAATTCTAAATTAATTAGGTACCGTTCGTAAGAACGGGCGTGTATAGGGTGCTCGTACCTTCCCTCGCGTAACCGAACTCCCGACCCCAGCTCTGGTAATGTAGACCCATTCTACCCCTAACGGGGTAGTAATCATGTGTTCTAACCACACTAAAGGTTAGTGGCGACTCCGACATTCCGTATTTTTCTTGAAAATTAAAATCAATTTTTCATTTCGCTGCCCGGGGCACACGCGCTCCCAGGACGTCGCGACAAGTTCTTTTGTCAAAAATGGAATATGGTGAAGAATAGGGATAATCAATGCCAACCCAACTAAACTTTTGGCTCATAGGCCCATCAACATGAGTTCCAAAACCACTGCTTGTACCTGCTGCTAATATTGATGTTAGGACCAGAGGAGCCCATGGGTGGGCTTGATACACATTGGTGAATACCAATTTGACCCAAAAGCTTCAGCCTATTGGGTCTGGGGTCCATCCATGTATATAAGCACCCATCATTCACTTTAACTTTTCAATGTGGGACAAGCTCACAAGTGGAATTCTCAACAATCTCCCCCTCACTTGTGAGTTCTAGCTGCTCCCCCTTGAATGGAAATCGTCTCCCTTCTGGAACAATTCTCCAACAGTTGCTTAAGTGGGCCTTACCATTGGCATCTTATGTGCGTCAGATTGCATTCCACGTGCCTCCAAACTAATCTTACCTCTCACGTCTTGACCCTATTCAGATCCATCCGTAGCCTAGATGATCCTTATTGGGCTCAGCCACACACTTGGTCCTCCAACTATTAGCACGTCAGGAGAATTAGCTTCCTGTCTCGACTTTTACGATGTCGCTCACCCAGATACTACAAAAAAAAAAGATTATTAGTGACGGATTTAAACCATCACTAATACTCACAAAATCGTCACTAATAGTATTAGTGACAGTTTTATGATTATTAGTGACGGATTTTTATTAGTCGCTATACCCGCCTTTACTAATACTTATTAGTGACGAATATTTCAAATCATCACTCATAATAGAGTATTAGTGACAGACTAAAACTGTCACTAAAAACCTAAGCCCGTTACTATAGATTCTACACTGGATCGACCAAAAATCGTCATTAAAGCCATAGTATTAGTGACGGTTTTAAAATCGTCACTATTTCTCCATTATTAGTTACGGTCGTAAAACCATCACTAATGCTCTATTATTAGTGACGATTTTAAGACCGTGACTAATGCTCTATTATTAGTGACGGTTTTACAACCGTCACTATTACTCAATTATTAGTGACAATTGTGAAACCGTCAGTAATGGTCTATTATTAGTGACGATGTTAGAATCGTCACTATTGCTCTGCAGAGCTATTAGTAACGGTTTGAATTCCTTCACTAAAACTTTTTAAAGGGTATTAGTGACGATTTTGAAACCGTCACTAATACTTAAATTGGATAATTAATAGTGAAATTAATTTTGTTTCCAATTATTAATTCTTGTAAAAATCAATAATTAAATTACATTTTCTTATACATTCATAATTGCAATAAAATTCATAAATTATTCAAAATTCTAATTCAAATTAAAATACAAATATGTTATACAAATTCAAATACATTTCATCTGTTCAGATAACAAAGAAAGTGAAATGCTACATTCGTAGTGCATGAGTCATGACGTTGTCACAGTTGCAAACCCTACAAATTAATTAAGAAAGTTAAAAAAATTAGTATACGCTTTTTGAAAAATTTTGGCAGCGTTTCTCCTGTAAATATGACATTTTCCATAGAGATACTCCAAACCCTAGGTATTTATAATAAATAGTTCACAATAATCCAACTAGTAATTAATTTTCTGAGTGCACAAGAGCTTCATATAATAAGCATTAAATAATGTAACGTGTTCATGTATCCCATAAAACACATATATCATAATATAGTGTATTATCCCCATAAACAACATATTTCATAGAGTAGACACAGTTGGTATGAGATTCACTATAAAATGAAAATCTCAAGAAAGAGAGCTCCTCTCCAAAGAAAAGAAAGAGATGATACGTGCATTGTGAAGAGTGGAAATCTTAAAAAGATGAAGTCTCATCTACTCTAACGACTATAACCAGGCCAAGAATCCTCCCAAAATCAAATCCTATTGCCATTAGCTACTCTAAAATGAGTGGGAGGAAGGAACAAACAAGCAAAATGGGAAACAACTTTCTACAAACTTGCATGGGAAACAATGTCACTTCCTCTAGTATATAATCTATTCTGATGGACCCTATATTACTTTTAATCTTTTTTTATGGCAATTAACAATTAATTTTTGGTTGCACATAAATTAAACTTAAACCTTGAAACATAAATAACAGACTCCAACGAAAATTAGCATAACCATCAAGCAAGCAAGAAATCAACGAAAAATTATATCACAAAGTCCAAAATTGGTCTCATGAATTTTTCTTTTCTTTCCCTAAAATTTTCAACAAATTTTCGGCAACATGCCGTTTATAAATAGAACATTTCGCAAACCTGCAAGTCACAAAAGCATGCAATTCAAAATATTTTTGCATCATACAGATGCCATTTAGATTAAGACATGCAACAACCTAAAATTATCTACCAGCAGGCAATACACATCACTGCATCAGCCATGTAGGTGGCGTTCCAATCAAGCATGCAGTCCTAATGTCCACTACCAGCAAAAGTTCACACGATATATCAATCCAAGCATGCAGTCTAGAAGTTATATCATCTATTAAATTGAAGTTAGATATATACCAATCTCTAGCTGCAATGAAGACATGGATGACAAAGAAGGACGTTGAGGCCGTGGATGGTGGTGGCTGCATCAATGATTCTTTATCTAGGTTACCTGGAGTTTCTTTTCAAAATTGATTTGAAATGCGATAAGCCTGCCCATGTAGACAAAATGAATTTTAGTCTTTCATCTAATAGGTTGTCTCTTATAGTTAAAGTATGATTTAAATATTAATTTTATTTATCTTGAATCTTGATATCCTTCTTGTGGATGCAATATTAATGACCGCAAGAAGGACATCAATATTCAAGTGAAATAAAACTAATATTTAAATTATACCTTAACTATAAGCAACAACCTATCAGATGAAAGGCTAAAATTCATTTTGTCTACATGGGCAGGCTTATCGCATTTCAAATCAATTTTGAAAAGAAACTCTAGGTAAACTAGATAAAGCCCCTACTGTTGTTTGTAGGTTTTGAGAACTTGATTCGCTGTTTAGGAGCCGTAGAGTTCGGTATTGATCGTTTGGGGGAAAGGTAAGGGGATTCCGTTTATGTTAGTTATTTTCTAAATCAGACTCAATAGAATTGTGGTTCATGGTCTTATGTGTGTTTTGGCTACTTATTTGGGGGAATCTAACGGGTAAAACTATGAGTTTTTCATGTTACAGTTTTGGGAAAAGGGGGGTATTGGGTTGCATCCCTGGTTTTGTTGAAAACTGTTGTATATTGTGATTTATACTGTGTAATATAGATGGTCGTGCCTTGACTTTGTGTTAAACTGTATGTGTTTGGAAAATCATGATTTTAGATTATCAAATGGGTATGGTTTGTTTGGTTATATGAGCCTGCATGGTTGTGTTTTGATAAAATGCAATAGGAACTGGGTTCCAAATTGTTCCAGGTATGAAAGAGTGTCCGACTCTATATCCGAGGGCGTGTGTTTATCGCTTGCCACTTAGGCAAAAGTGTCCAGCTCTATATCCGAGGGCGTGAGCCTATACTAGTTGATCACCGAAGGGTGTGGATCCACCAGTTAGCGCCGATATGATGCCATGGGAGCGTGGGGCTAGCTATGTGCCGGTGATGCCGTGTTTCGTGGGTTGGCTTCAGGCCAACACCTGTTATCGCGGATCGGCTTCGGGCTGAAGGGTGTGAGGACACTGGGTAGATCATGGGTGTGCATATGCGTGTGTGTGCGTGTATGCACGATACTGGAACTGCATTGTGAAAATACTGGATTTGTATTCAATTGTGTATGTTTTGTTGTCATGATAATACTTATGTGTCACATAATGATATAATCTGAATCTGCCTTCCTAAGATGTGTCTCACCCCTGCTGTACATACATTTTTATAGGTCCTTTGAGTAGCCGGAACTAGCGTCCTTGTGTTGGGAGTGTAGTGGCCAGTGTACTGCGTGTAGCGCTTGGGTAAGTGTTAGGACTTTTGTTTTCACGGGTTGCCGTTTTGGGATGTTTGGGCACCCAATTGTACGTTTTGTTTATGGTGCCTTGACTCCATTTTGTATAGACTTTGGTATGGTACTGTATATATATAGAATGACCTTTACTTCCGTTGTGTACCTGTTGTGTATGCGAATGTGTATAGGGTGCCTGGAAACCCCACTGGGACGAACCCTCATTCTTTATGATGTGCCATTGGTATTTGTATGATACAGGGACAGGTTAGGTTACTTTTATTCACCTTTGGGCCCTATACCGGGTTTAGGGCGTGATAGCTTGGTATCAGAGCTAACCAACTTGTTAAGTCTTGTAGACTTGGTTAGGCGTTGATATGTGTACATACTAGAGTATAGGATGTCAGAAATGGGTAGAGTAGGTCGAGAGTTGTTTCGTTGCTAGATAGGGATTCGTTGGTAGAGGGAGAGAGTGAGGTCTGGAGTTAGGGAAAGAAGGGAACCGGGAAGCAGGGAGAGAAGGGAGCAGGGAAGAAAGGGAACCCCCGAGGGCTGGGTGTGCTTGAAGGAAGAAGAGCACCACACCCTTGCTTTGTGTGTGTTCATGCCTTTTTAAAGGCTTTCGGTCCCCAAACCCTAATTGCCAATACTAAATAATAATAATAATAATAATACTAATAATAACAAATCCTAAAAATAATAATAATAATAATAATAATAATAATAATAATAATCATAATAAAACTAACAACAACAACAACAACAACAACAACAACAACAACAACAATAATAATAATAATAATAATAATAATAATAATAATAATCATAATAATAAAAAAAATAATAATAATAATAATAATAATAAAGAAATCCCAAATTCAATAACATGCCTTAAATATGCTGCAGATTTATTGGCCCACATAAACGTCAGCACAATGGAGAGGAAATAGATTCCTCTATGAAACTAAATAACAAATATTACTTTTGTAATACATATATTAAAATTCTAAAATATTCAATTATAAAAATGACAAAGTCAACACAAGACTATTACATTCCTACAATAAATCTAAATAAATTTTGGATTATTGAGGAATAAATATTTATTCCAAAACCAATTAAAATGGGAGAGAAAAAGGAGACGGGTGACATCAAATCCGTATATGCAAATTTATAAGAATTTTCAAAGACATAAAGAATGCAATGATTATGGTCAATTTCACCTTATTGATCATGACCAATTATTAAAGCTCCATGTTTTTAAAAAAAAAAATTCTCTTTTTTTAAGTGTTAAAAGTAAAAATTGTTAGTAGGAATTTTTCTATACATTGGATATGTCAATTTTGAATATATGAAACGAATGCATAGAATTTGAAGTCGTCGAAGGGCTTCAGCTTTGGCAAAGGAAATTTCCCTCAGCAGCTGGGCTTTGATTTGCGGAAAGAGGAAGGCGGCTGGACTTTCTGCTGTTTCTCGAAATATGGGGACAAACGGAAGTTTAACTCTGAAAAAAGCGCTTTATGAAGCCTCTCAAAATTTAATTGATTTATTTATTCCTTTTCTACATGCGGAGGAAAAAAACTTACGTTTTGAAGCCAATCAACACAAGGTTATTTTACGTCTTTTTACCTCCACATGATAAATTGGCTAAACTACTACGAGAAAACAAGGAAAAAATAGCATTGAAATATATTTTTATTGATCAATCAGAATTGCCTCCCAGGATCTAAAATTGTCCAAAAAGATCCAATATACATACATTATTAGACCTTTTCAACAAATATTGGGCATTCTAGAAAAACATTTTGCAATTGATTTACCGAAAAATAAGTTTTAAATCCGACCTTGAATAAAAAATTTATAAGAATTTTCATAGACATAAAGAATGCAACGATTATGGTCGATTTCACTTTATTGATCATGACCAATTATTAAAGCTCCACGTTTAAAAAACAAAAAAAAAATCTCTTTTTTTAAGTGTTAAAAGTAAAAATTGTTAGTTCGAAATTTGTCTATACATTGGATATGTCAATTTTGAATATATGAAACGAATGCATGGAATTTGAAGTCATCGAAGGGCTTCAGCTTTGGCAAAGGAAATTTCCCTCAGCAGCTGGGCTTTGTTTTGCGGAAAGAGGAAGGCGGCTGGACTTTCTGCTGTTTCTCGAAATATGGGGACAAACGGAAGTTTAACTCCGAAAAAAGCGCTTTATGAAGCCTCTCCAAATTTAATTGATTTATTTATTCCTTTTCTACATGCGGAGGAAGAAAGCTTACATTTTGAAGCCAATCAACACAAGGTTATTTTACGTCTTTTTACCCCACATGATAAATTGGCTAAACTACTATGAAAAAACAAGGAAAAAATAGCATTGAAATATATTTTTATTGATCAATCAGAATTGCCTCCCAGGATCTATAATTGTCTAAAAAGATCCAGTATAGATACATTATTGGACCTTTTCAACAAATATTGGACATTGTATAAGGACATTTCGCAATTGATTTACCGAAAAATAAGTTTTAAATCCGACCTTGAATAAAAAATTTATAAGAATTTTCAAAGACGTAAAGAATGCAATGATTATGGTCTATTTCACCTTATTGATCATGACCAATTATTAAAGCTCTATCTTTAAAAAAAAAAATTCTCTTTTTTTAAGTGTTAAAAATAAAAATTGTTAGTAGGAATTTGTCTGTACATTGGATATGTCAATTTTGAATATATGAAACGAATGCATGGAATTTGAAGTCGTCGAAGGGCTTCAACTTTCGCAAAGGAAATTTCCCTGAGCAGCTGGGCTTTGTTTTGTGGAAAGAGGAAGGCGGCTGGACTTTCTACTATTTCTCGAAATATGGGGACAAACGGAAGTTTAACTCCGAAAAAAGCGCTTTATGAAGCCTCTCCAAATTTAATTGATTTATTTATCACTTTTCTACATGCGGAGGAAGAAAACTTACATTTTGAAGCGAATCAACACAAGGTTATTTTACCTCTTTTTACCCCGCATGATAAATTGGCTAAACTACTACGAAAAAACAAGGAAAAAATAGCATTGAAATATATTTTTATTGATCAATCAGAATTGCCTCCCAGGATCTATAACTGTCTAAAAAGATCCAATATACATACATTATTGGACCTTTTCAACAAATATTGGACATTCTAGAAAAACATTTCGCAATTGATTTACCGAAAAATAAGTTTTAAATCCGACCTTGAATAAAAAATTTATAAGAATTTTCATAGACATAAAGAATGCAACGATTATGGTCGATTTCACCTTATTGATCGTGACCAATTATTAAAGCTCCACGTTTAAAAAAAAAAAAATTCTCTTTTTTTAAGTGTTAAAAGTAAAAATTGTGAGTTCGAAATTTGTCTATACATTGGATATGTCAATTTTGAATATATGAAACGAATGCATGGAATTTGAAGTCATCGAAGGGCTTCAGCTTTGGCAAAGGAAATTTCCCTCAGCAGCTGGGCTTTGTTTTGCGGAAAGAGGAAGGCGGCTGGACTTTCTGCTGTTTCTCGAAATATGGGGACAAACGGAAGTTTAACTCCGAAAAAAGCACTTTATGAAGCCTCTCCAAATTTAATTGATTTATTTATTCCTTTTCTACATGCGGAGGAAGAAAGCTTACATTTTGAAGCCAATCAACACAAGGTTATTTTACGTCTTTTTACCCCACATGATAAATTGGCTAAACTACTATGAAAAAACAAGGAAAAAATAGCATTGAAATATATTTTTATTGATCAATCAGAATTGCCTCCCAGGATCTATAATTGTCTAAAAAGATCCAATATACTATACATTACTTGGACCTTTTCAACAAATATTGGACATTGTAGAAAAACATTTCGCAATTGATTTACCGAAAAATAAGTTTTAAATCCGACCTTGAATAAAAAATTTATAAGAATATTCAAAGACATAAAGAATGCAATGATTATGGTCTATTTCACCTTATTGATCATGACCAGTTATTAAAGCTCCACGTTAAAAAAAAAAAAAAATCTCTTTTTTTAAGTGTTAGAAGTAAAAATTGTTAGTAGGAATTTGTCTGTACATTGGATATGTCAATTTTGAATATATGAAACAAATGCATGCAATTTGAAGCCATCGAAGGGCTTCAGCTTTGGCAAAGGAAATTTCCCTCAGCACCTGGGCTTTGATTTGCCGAAAGAGGAAGGCGGTTGGACTTTCTGCTATTTCTCGAAATATGGGGACAAACGGAAGTTTAACTCCGAAAAAAGCGCTTTATGAAGCCTCTCAAAATTTAATTGATTTATTCATTCCTTTTCTACATGCGGAGGAAGAAAACTTACATTTTGAAGCCAATCAACACAGGGTTATTTTACCTTTTTTACCCCGCATGATAAATTGGCTAAACTACTACGAAAAAACACGGAAAAAATAGCATTGAAATATATTTTTATTGATCAATCAGAATTGCCTCCCAGCATCTATAATTGTCTAAGAAGATCCAATATACTTACATTACTGGACCTTTTCAACAAATATTGGACATTGTAGAAAAACATTTCGCAATTGATTTACCGAAAAATAAGTTTTAAATCCGACCTTGAATAAAAAATTTATAAGAATTTTCGAAGACATAAAGAATGCAATGATTATGGTCTATTTCACCTTATTGATCATGACCAATTATTAAAGCTCCATGTTTTTTTTAAAAAAAAAAAATCTCTTTTTTTAAGTGTTAAAAGTAAAAATTGTTAGTAGGAATTTGTCTGTACATTGGATATGTCAATTTTGAATATACGAAACGAATGCATGCAATTTGAAGTCGTCGAAGGGCTTCAGCTTTGGCAAAGCAAATTTCCCTCAGCAGCTGGGCTTTGATTTTCGGAAAGAGGAAGGCGGCCGGACTTTCTGCTGTTTCTCGAAATATGGGGACAAGCGGAAGTTTAACTCCGAACAAAGCGCTTTATGAAGCCTCTCCAAATTTAATTGATTTATTTATTACTTTTCTACATGCGGAGGAAGAAAACTTACATTTTGAAGCCAATTAACACAAGGTTATTTTACCTCTTTTTACCCCGCATGATAAATTGGCTAAACTACTACGAAAAAACAAGGAAAAAATAGCATTGAAATATATTTTTATTGATCAATCAGAATTGCCTCCAAGCATCTATAATTGTGTAAGAAGATCCAATATACTTACATTACTGGACCTTTTCAACAAATATTGGACATTCTAGAAAAACATTTCGCAATTGATTTACCAAAAAATAAGTTTTAAATCTGACCTTGAATAAAAAATTTATAAGAATTTTCAAAGACATAAAGAATGCAATGATTATGGTCTATTTCACCTTATTGATCATGACCAGTTATTAAAGCTCCATGTTTAAAAAAAAAAAATCTCTTTTTTTAAGTGTTAAAAGTAAAAATTGTTAGTAGGAATTTGTCTGTACATTGCATATGTCAATTTTGAATATACGAAACGAATGCATGCAATTTGAAGTCGTCAAAGGGCCTCAGCTTTGGCAAAGGAAATTTCCCTCAGCAGCTGGGCTTTGATTTGTGGAAAGAGGAAGGCGGCCGGACTTTCTGCTGTTTCTCGAAATATGGGGACAAACGGAAGTTTAACTCCGAAAAAAGCGCTTTATGAAGCCTCTCCAAATTTAATTGATTTATTTATTCCTTTTCTACATGCGGAGGAAGAAAACTTACATTTTGAAGCCAATCAACACAAGGTTATTTTACCTCTTTTTACCCCGCATGATAAATTGGCTAAACTACTACGAAAAAACAAGGAAAAAATAGCATTGAAATATATTTTTATTGATCAATCAGAATTGCCTCCCAGCATCTATAATTGTCTAAAAAGATCCAATATACTTACATTACTGGACGTTTTCAACAAATATTGGACATTCTAGAAAAACATTTCGCAATTGATTTACCGAAAAATAAGTTTTAAATCCGACCTTGAATAAAAAATTTATAAGAATTTTCAAAGACATAAAGAATGCAATGATTATGGTCAATTTCACCGTATTGATCATGACCAGTTATTCACGTTTCGTGTTTTTAAAAAAAAAAAAAATCTCTTTTTTTAAGTGTTAAAAGTAAAAATTGTTAGTAGGAATTTGTCTGTACATTGGATATGTCAATTTTGAATATACGAAACGAATGCATGCAATTTGAAGTCGTCGAAGGGCTTCAGCTTTGGCAAAGCAAATTTCCCTCAGCAGCTGGGCTTTGATTTGTGGAAAGAGGAAAGCGGCCGGACTTTCTGCTGTTTCTCGAAATATGGGGACAAGCGGAAGTTTAACTCCGAACAAAGCGCTTTATGAAGCCTCTCCAAATTTAATTGATTTATTTATTGCTTTTCTACATGCGGAGGAAGAAAACTTACATTTTGAAGCCAATCAACACAAGGTTATTTTACCTCTTTTTACCCCGCATGATAAATTGGCTAAACTACTACGAAAAAACAAGGAAAAAATAACATTGAAATATATTTTTATTGATCAATCAGAATTGCCTCCCAGGATCTATAATTGTCCAAAAAGATCCAATATACATACATTATTGGACCTTTTCAACAAAAATTGGACATTCTAGAAAAACATTTCGCAATTGATTTACCGAAAAATAAGTTTTAAATCTGACCTTGAATAAAAAATTTATAAGAACTTTCAAAGACATAAAGAATGCAATGATTATGGTCAATTTCACCGTATTGATCATGACCAGTTATTCACGTTTCGTGTTTTTAAAAAAAAAAAATCTCTTTTTTTTAAGTGTTAAAAGTAAAAATTGTTAGTAGGAATTTGTCTGTACGTTGGATATGTCAATTTTGAATATACGAAACGAATGCATGGAATTTGAAGTCGTCGAAGGGCTTCAGCTTTGGCAAAGGAAATTTCCCTCAGCACCTGGGCTTTGATTTGCGGAAAGAGGAAGGCGGCTGGACTTTCTGCTGTTTCTCGAAATATGGGGACAAGCGGAAGTTTAACCCCGAAAAAAGCGCTTTATGAAGCCTCTCCATATTTAATTGATTTATTCATTCCTTTTCTACATGCGGAGGAAGAAAACTTACATTTTGAAGACAATCAACACGGGGTTATTTTACCTGTTTTTACCCCGCATGATAAATTGGCTAAACTACTACAAAAAAACAAGGAAAAAATAGCATTGAAATGTATTTTTATTGATCAATCAGAATTGCCTCCCAGCATCTATTATTGTCTAAGAAGATCCAATATACTTACATTACTGGACCTTTTCAACAAATATTGGACATTCTAGAAAAACATTTCGCAATTGATTTACCGAAAAATAAGTTTTAAATCTGACCTTGAATAAAAAATTTATAAGAATTTTCAAAGACATAAAGAATGCAATGATTATGGTCTATTTCACCTTATTGATCATGACCAGTTATTAAAGCTCCATGTTTAAAAAAAAAAAAAATTCTATTTTTTTAAGTGTTAAAAGTAAAAATTGTTAGTAGGAATTTGTCTGTACATTGGACATGTCAATTTTGAATATAATGCATGGAATTTGAAGTCGTCAAAGGGCTTCAGCTTTGGCAAAGGAAATTTCCCTCAGCAGCTGGGCTTTGTTTTGCGGAAAGAGGAAGGCGGTTGGACTTTCTGCTGTTTCTCGAAATATGGGGACAAACGGAAGTTTAACTCCGAAAAAAGCGCTTTATGAAGCCTCTCAAAATTTAATTGATTTACTTATTCCTTTTCTACATGCGGAGGAAGAAAACTTACATTTTGAAGCCAATCAACACAAGGTTATTTTACCTCTTTTTACCCCGCATGATAAATTGGCTAAACTACTACAAAAAAACAAGGAAAAAATAGCATTGAAATATATTTTTATTGATCAATCAGAATTGCCTCCCAGGATCTATAATTGTCTAAAAAGATCCAATATAGATACATTATTGGACCTTTTCAACAAATATTGGACATTGTAGAAGAACATTTCGCAATTGATTTACCGAAAAATAAGTTTTAAATTTGACCTTGAATAAAAAATTTATAAGAATTTTCAATGACATAAAGAATGCAATGATTATGGTCTATTTCACCTTATTGATCATGACCAGTTATTAAAGCACCATGTTTAAAAAAAAAAAAATTCTCTTTTTTAAAGTGTTAAAAATAAAAATTGTTAGTAGGAATTTGTCTGTACATTGGATATGTCAATTTTGAATATAATGCATGGAATTTGAAGTCGTCGAAGGGCTTCAGCTTTGGCAAAGGAAATTTCCCTCAGCAGCTGGGCTTTGTTTTGTGGAAAGAGGAAGGCGGCTGGACTTTTTACTGTTTCTCGAAATATGGGGACAAACGGAAGTTTAACTCTGAAAAAAGCGCTTTATGAAGCCTCCCCAAATTTAATTGATGTACTTATTCCTTTTCTACATGCAGAGGAAGAAAACTTACATTTTGAAGCCAATCAACACAAGGTTATTTTACCTCTTTTTACCCCGCATGATAAATTGACTAAACTACTACGAAAAAACAAGGAAAAAATAGCATTGAAATATATTTTTATTGATCAATTAGAATTGCCTCCCAGGATCTATAATTGTCTAAAAAGATCCAATATAGATACATTATTGGACCTTTTCAACAAATATTGGACATTGTAGAAGAACATTTCGCAAATGATTTACTGAAAAATAAGTTTTAAATCCGACCTTGAATAAAAAATTTATAAGAATTTTCAAAGGCATAAAGAATGCAATGATTATGGTCTATTTCACCTTATTGATCATGATCAATTATTAAAGCTCCATTTTATAAAAAAAAATTCTCTTTTTTTAAGTGTTAAAAGTAAAAATTGTTAGTAGGAATTTGTCTGTACATTGGATATGTCAATTTTGAATATATGAAACGAATGCATGGAATTTGAAGTCATCGAAGGGCTTCAGCTTTGGCAAAGGAAATTTCCCTCAGCAGCTGGGCTTTGATTTTGTCGGAAAGAGGAAGGACGGGCTGGACTTTCTGCTATTTCTCGAAATATGGGGACAAACGGAAGCTTAACTCCGAAAAAAGCACTTTATGAAGCCTCTCAAAAATTTAATTGATTTATTTATTCCTTTTTTACATGCGGAGGAAGAAAACTTACATTTTGAAGCCAATCAAAACAAGGTTATTTTACCTCATTTTACCCCGCATGATAAATTGGCTAAACTATTACAAAAAAACAAGGAAAAAATAACATTGAAATATATTTTTATTGATCAATCAGAATTGCCTCCCAGGATCTATAATTGTCTAAAAGATCCAATATAGATACATTATTGGACCTTTTCAACAAATATTGGACATTGTAGAAGAACATTTCGCAATTGATTTACCGAAAAATAAGTTTTAAATCTGACCTTGAATAAAAATTTATAAGAATTTTCAATGACATAAAGAATGCAATGATTATGGTCTATTTCACCTTATTGATCATGACCCAGTTATTAAAGCACCATGTTAAAAAAAAAAATTCTCTTTTTTTAAGTGTTAAAAATAAAAATTGTTAGTAGGAATTTGTCTGTACATTGGATATGTCAATTTTGAATATATGAAACGAATGCATGGAATTTGAAGTCGTCGAAGGGCTTCAACTTTCGCAAAGGAAATTTCCCTGAGCAGCTGGGCTTTGTTTTGTGGAAAGAGGAAGGCGGCTGGACTTTCTGCTATTTCTCGAAATATGGGGACAAACGGAAGTTTAACTCCGAAAAAAGCGCTTTATGAAGCCTCTCCAAATTTAATTGATTTATTTATCACTTTTCTACATGTGGAGGAAGAAAACTTACATTTTGAAGCCAATCAACACAAGGTTATTTTACCTCTTTTTACCCCGCATGATAAATTGGCTAAACTACTACGAAAAAACAAGGAAAAAATAGCATTGAAATATATTTTTATTGATCAATCAGAATTGCCTCCCAGGATCTATAACTATCTAAAAAGATCCAATATACATACATTATTGGACCTTTTCAACAAATATTGGACATTCTAGAAAAACATTTCGCAATTGATTTACCGAAAAATAAGTTTTAAATCCGACCTTGAATAAAAAATTTATAAGAATTTTCAAAGACGTAAAGAATGCAATGATTATGGTCTATTTCACCTTATTGATCATGACCAATTATTAAAGCTCTATCTTTAAAAAAAAAAAAATTCTCTTTTTTTAAGTGTTAAAAATAAAAATTGTTAGTAGGAATTTGTCTGTACATTGGATATGTCAATTTTGAATATATGAAACGAATGCATGGAATTTGAAGTCGTCGAAGGGCTTCAGCTTTGGCAAAGGAAATTTCCCTCAGCAGCTGGGCTTTGTTTTGCGGAAAGAGGAAGGCGGATGGACTTTTTGCTGTTTCTCGAAATATGGGGACAAACGGAAGTTTAACTCTGAAAAAAGCGCTTTATGAAGCCTCCCCAAATTTAATTGATTGTACTTATCCTTTTCTACATGCAGAGGAAAAAAACTTACATTTTGAAGCCAATCAACACAAGGTTATTTTACCTCTTTTTACCCCGCATGATAAATTGACTAAACTACTACGAAAAAACAAGGAAAAAATAGCATTGAAATATATTTTTATTGATCAATTAGAATTGCCTCCCAGGATCTATAATTGTCTAAAAAGATCCAATATAGATACATTATTGGACCTTTTCAACAAATATTGGACATTGTAGAAGAACATTTCGCAAATGATTTACTGAAAAATAAGTTTTAAATCCGACCTTGAATAAAAAATTTATAAGAATTTTCAAAGGCATAAAGAATGCAATGATTATGGTCTATTTCACCTTATTGATCATGACCAGTTATTAAAGCTCCATTTTTATAAAAAAAAAATTCTCTTTTTTTAAGTGTTAAATGAAAAAATTGTTAGTAGGAATTTGTCTGTACATTGGATATGTCAATTTTGAATATATGAAAACGAATGCATGGAATTTGAAGTCATCGAAGGGCTTCAGCTTTGGCAAAGGAAATTTCCCTCAGCAGGTGGGCTTTGATTTGCAGAAAGAGGAAGACGGCTGGACTTTCTACTGTTTCTCGATATATGGGGACAAACGGAAGTTTAACTCCGAAAAAAGCGCTTTATGAAGCCTCTCCAAATTTAATTGATTTATTTATTCCTTTTCTACATGCAGAGAAAGAAAACTTACATTTTGAAGCCAATCAACACAAGGTTATTTTACCTCTTTGTATCCCGCATGATAAATTGGCTAAACTACTACGAAAAAACAAGGAAAAAATAACATTGAAATATATTTTTATTGATCAATCAGAATTTCCTCCCAGGATCTATAATTGTCTAAAAAGATCCAATATACATACATTATTGGATCTTTTCAACAAATATTGGACATTGTAGAAAAACATTTCGCAATTGATTTACCGAAAAATAAGTTTTAAATCCGACCTTGAATATAAAATTTTGGGCTTTTGTTCGCCCATAAGTTCTTTTTAATTGAGTTAACTTGGAGAATAATTTTGTATAGACTTTGGTATGATATGTTGTATGTATAGAAAGAACATTTTTTTCGTTGTATATCTGATGAGTATGGATGTGTATGTGTATATGTATAGGGTTTCTGTGTACCCCACGAGGTTGGACCCTCTTTCAGTATTGTATCATGTATATTTATTTGATACAGAGACAGGTTGAGTTACTATATTCACACTTGGGACCCATCTGCGGGTTCGGGGTGTGACATTGGGTTGGGTAAAAATAGGGTGTCTACAATTATTATTTAATTTATGTGATATATATTATACCCCCGTTGTAGCTCTTGGAGAGAGAGAGAGAGAGAGAGAGAGAGAGAGAGAGAGAGAGAGAGAAATGGAGGACAAAAGCCCTTCCATTCATTTAAAACTTAGGGTCCCCCACTTTTAGGGTCAAGAAGTAAATCTTCAATGTGTTCCTTAATGACGGCAATGTACCCCTCCCTCAGTTTCTCCCTAGCCACAAAACAAGCTTAAGGAAGACACCACACGCCCAAAGTGCTCCCAAATTCAAACCTCACCCCATTTTGGGAAAACCCACCTCTTTGGAATATCAATTATTTCTTGCTTTATATATAAAGTTGAAGAACTTGTCATGTTGTAAACATCTTCTTCATAGTCACATCCTATCATCTTCAGTTATTTTTTTTCAACTCACTAGCTCAGCTCCATAGAAACTCTTCAGTCTAATAATTTTATTTTAAATAAAAAGTTTTAATTTTAACCCAACAAAAAACATGTCTTTTGTTTAAAAGTTCTATGTTACATTTGATTAATTTTATAAAAAATTAAATTGTTACTACAAAGTAAATAATAAAGTGAATTTTTTTTTTTATGAATCCATACAAAGAAATAATTATCCTCAAATTTCATTGTATAAATATTTATTTATTTTGTAATAAATGTTAAATGAAATAATAAGTGTTCAGTAAATAACTAAAAAAAAAATAGAAAAAGAATCTTGGACTCTGGCTATATGCCCCTTTCATATGGGAGATTTGAGTTTTATCCTTGTAAGCCACTATAGGGAACATGGACAGTGAATGAGAAACAAATTATTTTTCATTTTGTAGCCTTACTTTGACTATCATCCAATGAAACTAAAATAAATCATTTGAGAAATACTTAAAATTAAGAAGCACATAAATATGAGTGGATGTTTTGGGGTTTGGATAAAGGATTTTGTTTGAGGGAAAGAAAGCAAAAGAAAAATAAAGAAAATTTATTTTTTTTATTATTTGTTTTCATATAACAAATATTATTCAAAATAAAAAAATTATTCTGATATAATTAAAATTACTGTAGACACCCCATTTTGTCCAAATCTAATATAATACAGGAGCTATTATTATTATTATTATTATTATTATTATTATAACAAATATTTTTCAAAATAGAAAAATTATTCTGATATAATTAAAAATTAGTGTAGACACTTCATTTTGTCCAAGGCTAATATAATACAGGAGCTATTATTATTATTATTATTATTATTATTATTATTATTATTACCATTATAACAAATATTATTCAAAATAAAAAAATTATTCTGATATAATTAAAAATTAGTGTAGACACCCCATTTTGTCCAAGGCTAATATAATACAGGAGCTATTATTATTATTATTATCATTATAACAAATATTATTTAAAATAAAAAAATTATTCTGATATAATTAAAAATTAGCGTAGACAACCCATTTTGTGCAAGGCTAATATAATACAGGTGCTATTATTATTATTATTATTATTATTATTATTGTTATTATTATTATAACAAATATTATTCAAAATAAAAAAATTATTCTGATATAATTAAAAATTAGTGTAGACACCCCATTTTGTCCAAGGCTAATATAATACAGGAGCTATTATTATTATTATTATTATTATTATTATTATTATTATTATTATTATTATTATTATCATTATAACAAATATTATCCAAAATAAAAAAATTATTCTGATATAATTAAAAATAAGTGTAGACAGCCCATTTTATCCAAGGCTAATATAATATAGGAGCTATTATTATTATTATTATTATTATTATTATTATTATTATTATTATTATTATAACAAATATTATTCAAAATAAAAAATTATTCTGATAGAATTAAAAATTAGTGTAGACACCCCATTTTGTCCAAGGCTAATATAATACAGGAACTATTATTATTATTATTATTATTATTATTATTATTATTATTATTATTATTATAACAAAAATTATTTAAAATAAAAAAATTATTCTGATATAATTAAAAATTAGTATAGACACCCCATTTTGTCCAAGGCTAATATAATACAGAAATTATTATTATTATTATTATTATTATTATAACAAATATTATTCAAAATAAAAAATTATTCTAATATAATTAAAAATTAGTGTAGACACCCCATTTTGTTCAAGGCTAATATAATGAAAGAGCTATTATTATTATCATTACGACAAATATTATTCAAAATAAAAAATTATTCTGATATAATTAAAAATTAGTGTAGACACCCCATTGTGTCGAAAGCTAATATATCAAAGGAGTTATTATTATTATTATAATTATTATCATTATAACAAATATTATTCAAAATAAAAAATATTATTCTGATATAATTAAAAATTAGTGTAGACACCCCATTTTGTCCAGGGCTAATATAATACAGAAGCTATTATTATTATTATTATTATTATTATTATTATAAAAAATATTATTCAAAATAAAAAAATTATTCTCATATAATTAAAAATTAGTGTAGACATCCCATTTTGTCAAAGGCTAATATAATATAGGAGCTATAATTATTATTATGATTATTATTATTATTATTATTATTATTATTATAAAAAATATCATTCAAAATAAAAAAATTATTCTGATATAATTAAAAATTAGTGTAGACACCCCATTGTGTCCAAAGCTAATATAATACAGGAGCTATTATTATTATTATTATTATTATTATTATTATTATTATTATTATAACAAAAATTATTCAAAATAAAAAAATTATTCTGATATAATTAAAAATTAGTATAGACACCCCATTTGTCCAAGGCTAATATAATACAGGAGCCATTATTATTATTATTATTATTCTTATTATTATCATTATAACAAATATTATTCAAAATAAAAAAATATTCTGATATAATTAAAAATTAGTGTAGACACCCCATTTTGTCCAAGGCTAATACAATGCAGGAGTTATTATTATTATTATTATTATTATTATTATTATTATTATTATTATAACAAATATTATTCAAAATAAAAAAATTATTCTGATATAATTAAAAATTAGTGTAGACACCCAGTTTATCCAAGGCTAATATAATACAGGAGCTATTATTATTATTATTATTATTATTATTATTAGTATTATTATTATTATTATTATTATTATTATTATTATTATCAATATAACAAATATTATTCAAAATAAAAAAATATCGTGATACAATTAAAAATTTGTGTAGACACCCCATTTTGTCCAAGGCTAATATAATATAGGAGCTATAATTATTATTATTGTTATAACAAATATTATTCAAAATAAAATAATTATTTTAATATAATTAAAAATTAGTGTAGACACCCCATTTTGTCCAAAGCTAATATAATACAGGAGCTATTATTATTATTATTATTATTATCATTATAACAAGTATTATTTAAAATAAAAAAATATTCTGATATATTTAAAAATTAGTGTCGACACCCCATTTTGTCCAAGGCTAATATAATACAGGAGCTATTATTATTATTATTATTATTATTATTATTATTATTATTATAAAAAATATTATTCAAAATAAAAAAATTATTCTGATATAATTAAAAATTAGTGTAGACACCCCATTTTGTCCAAGGCTAATATAATACAGGAGCTATTATTATTCTTATTATTATTATCAATATAACAAATATTATTGAAAATAAAAAAATTATTTTGATATAATTAAAAATTAGTGTAGACACCCCATTTTGTCAAAGGCTAATATAATACAGGAGCTATTATTATTATTATTATTATTATTATTATTATTATTATTATTATAAAAAATATAATTCAAAATAAAAAAATTTATTCTGCTATAATTAAAAATTAGTGTAGAGTATATGCATGCAAATAAAATGCCCAAAAAAAAAAGTACTCTCTTTAAAAATGATTTTGAGATGAAACAAGTGAAAGAGAGTTAGAGAGATTTGCTCAAAATATTTTGCCCCAAAAGAATGATTTAAATAATAAAAGACATTTTAGGGGAACTTTGATTAACAAATGATTAGAGACATTTTGGGGGAACTTTGAACTGGGAAGTCTCAGCCCAGCTACTGAGGGAAATTTTCTTTGCCAAATCTGAAGCCCTTCGACTACTTCAAATTGCATGCATTCGTTTCATATATTCAAAATTGACATATCCAATATACAGACAAATTTCTACTAACAATTTTTACTTCTAACACTTAAAAAAAGAGATTTTTTTTTTTTTTAACATGGAGCTTTAATAATTGGTCATAATCAATAAGGTGAAATAGACCATAATCATTGCATTCTTTATGTCTTTGAAAATTCTTATAAATTTTTTATTCAAGGTCGGATTTAAAACTTATTTTTCGGTAAATCAATTGCGAAATGTTTTCCTACAATGTCCAATATTTGTTGAAAAGGTCCAATAATGTATGTATATTGGATCTTTTTAGACAATTATAGATCCTGGGAGGCAATTTTGATTGATCAATAAAAATATATTTCAATGCTATTTTTTCCTTGTTTTTTCGTAGTTAGCCAATTTATCATGCGGGGTAAAAAGAGGTAAAATAACCTTGTGTTGATTGGCTTCAAAATGTAAGTTTTCTTCCTCCGCATGTAGAAAAGGAATAAGTAAATCAATTAAATTTTGAGAGGCTTCATAAAGCGCTTTTTTCGGAGTTAAACTTCCGTTTGTCCCCATATTTCGAGAAACAGCAGAAAGTCCAACCGCCATCCTCTTTCCGCAAAACAAAGCCCAGCTGCTGAGGGAAATTTCCTTTGCCAAAGCTGAAGCCCTTTGACGACTTCAAATTCCATGCATTATATTCAAAATTGACATATCCAATGTACAGACAAATTCCTACTAACAATTTTTACTTTTAACACTTTAAAAAAGAGAAATTTTTTTTTTTTTTTTAAACATGGAGCTTTAATAATTGGTCATGATCAATAAGGTGAAATAGACCCTAATCATTGCATTCTTTATGTCTTTGAAAATTCTTATAAATTTTTTATTCAAGGTCGGATTTAAAACTTATTTTCCGGTAAATCAATTGCGAAATGTCCTTCTACAATGTCCAATATTTGTTGAAAAGGTCCAATAATGTATCTATATTGGATCTTTTTAGACAATTATAGATCCTGGGAGGCAATTCTGATTGATCAATAAAAATATATTTTAATGCTATTTTTTCCTTGTTTTTTCGTAGTAGTTTAGCCAATTTATCATGCGGGGTAAAAAGAGGTAAAATAACCTTGTGTTGATTGGCTTCAAAATGTAAGTTTTCTTCCTCTACATGTAGAAAAGGAATAAATAAATCAATTAAATTTTGAGAGGCTTCATAAAGCGCTTTTTTCGGAGTTAAACTTTCGTTTGTCCCCATATTTCAAGAAACAGTAGAAAGTCCAACCGCCTTCCTCTTTCTGCAAAACAAAGCCCAGCTGCTGAGGGAAATTTCCTTTGCCAAAGCTGACGCCCTTCGACGACTTCAAATTCCATGCATTATATTCAAAATTGACATATCCAATGTACAGACAAATTCCTACTAACAATTTTTACTTTTAACACTTAAAAAAAGAGAATTTTTTTTTTTTAAACATGGAGCTTTAATAATTGGTCATGATCAATAAGGTGAAATAGACCATAATCATTGCATTCTTTATGTCTTTGAAAATTCTTATAAATTTGCATGTACGGATTTGATGTCACCCGTCTCCTCTTTCTTTCCCATTTTAATTGGTTTTGGAATAAATATTTATTCCTCGATAATCCAAAATTTATTTAGATTTATTGTAGGAAAGTAATAGTCTTGTGTTGACTTTGTCATTTTTATAATTGAATTTTTTTGAATTTTAATATATGTATTACAGAAGTAATATTTGTTATTTAGTTTCATAGAGGAATCTATTTCCTCTCCATTGTGCTGACGTTTCTGTGGACCAATTAATCTGCAGCATATTTCAGGCATGTTATTGAATTTGGGATTTCTTTATTATTATTATTATTATTATTATTATTATTATTATTGTTGTTGTTGTTGTTGTTGTTGTTAGTTTTATTATGATTATGATTATGATTATGATTATGATTATTATTATTATTATTATTATTATTATTATTATTATTATTAGGATTTGTTATTATTAGTATTATTATTATTATTATTATTTAGTATTGGCAATTAGGGTTTGGGGACCAAAAGCCTTTAAAAAGGCATGAACACACGCAACGCAAGGGTGTGGTGCTCTTCTTCCTTCACACACACCCAACCCCCGGGGTTTCCCTTTCTTCCCTGCTCCCTGGTTCCCTTCTTTCCCTACCTCCAGACCTCACTCTCTCCCTCTACCAACGAATCCTTATCTAGCAACGAAACAACTCTCAACCTACTCTACCCAATTCTGACATCCTATACTCTAGTATGTACACATATCAACGCCTAACCAAGTCTACAAGACCTAACAAGCTGGTTAGCTCTGATACCAAGCTATCACGCCCTAAACCCGGTAAAGGGCCCAAAGGTGAATAAAAGTAACCTAACCTGTCCCTGTATCATACAAATACCAATGGCACATCATAAAGAATGAGGGTTCGTCCTAGTGGGGTTTCCAAGCACCCTATACACATTCACATGCACAACAGGTACACAACGGAAGTAAAAGTCATTCTATATATATACAGTACCATATCAGAGTCTATACAAAATGGAGTTAAAGCACCATAAACAAAACGTACAATTGGGTGCCCAAACATCCCAAAACAGCAACCCGTGAAAACAAAAGTCCTAACACTTACCCAAGTGCTACACGCAGTACACTGGCCACTACACTCCCAACACAAGGACGCTAGTTCCGGCTACTCAAAGGACCTGTAAAAATGTGTGTACAGCAGGGGTGAGACACATCTTAGGAAGGCAGATTCAGATTATATCTTTGTGTGACATATGAGTATTATCATGACAACAAAACATACACAATTAAATACAAATCCAGTATTTTCACAATGTAGTTCCAGTATTGTGCATACACGCACACACACGCATATGCACACCCATGATCTACCCAGTATCGTCACACCCTTTGGCCCGAAGCCGATCTGCGATAACCAACGTTGGCCTGAAGCCAACTCGTGAAACACGACACCACCGGCACATGGCTAGCCCCACGCTCCCATGGCATCATACCGGGGCTAACTGGTGGATCCACACCCTTCGGTGATCAACTGGTATAGGCTCACGCCCTCGGATATAGAGTTGGACACTCTTGCCTACGTGGCAAGTGATAAACACACGCCCTCGGATATAGAGTCGGACACTCTTTCATACCTGGAACAATTTGGAACCCAGTTCCTATTGCATTTTATCAAAACATAACCATGCAGGCTTATATAACCAAACAAACCACACCCATTTGATAATCTAAAATCATGGTTTTCCAAACACATACAGTTTAACACAAAGTCAAGGCACGACCATCCCTATTACACAGTATAAATCACAATATACAACGGTTTTCAACAAAACCAGGGATGCAACCCAATACCCCCCTTTTCCCAAAAATGTAACATGAAAAACTCATAGTTTTACCCGTTAGATTCCCCCAAATGAGTAGCCAAAACACACATAATACCATGAACCACAGTTCTACCGAGTCTGATTTAGGAAATAACCGACATAAAGGGAATCCCTTTACCTTTCCCCCAAACGATCAATATCGAACTCTACGGCTCCTAAACAACGAATCAAGTTCTCAAAACCTACAAACAACAGTACGAAACATACTTACGGTTTCATTCTCTATAGAACTACCAAACCAGAAATGAAATCGAGCCTTACCTCGATTTTATACTGAAACCCGAAAATCTCCGAAACGAGTTTCTGATCCACTATTCTCGAAGAGAATCGAATCCCGATCCACATGGTAATGTCGGATCGTCAATTTTTGTGACAAACAGCGAAGGAATCTAGAGAGAGAGAGAGCCCCTTCGAGTTTCTAGAGAGAGAGAGAAAGAGGAAAAACATTTCTTAGTAACTATGAAACCAAGAAAGATATTTAAAGGGCTTTTGACTCTACCGCCCTCGTTGACGAGATGGCGATTTCGTCGACAAGGTTTGTAGAAAATTTGTCAACGAGATGGTGGCCTCATCAAAGAGGCTGATATTTTGAATTTTTCTAGAATCCTCGGCATTTCCTCATCGACGAAATCTGGCTTCGTCGACGAGGTCTGCTCTAATGCCAATTTGCCCCTCTCTTAAATATTAATCCCATTATCAAGGGTTGGGTTCTTACAACCTCCCCTCCTTATAAAAATTTTGTCCTTGAAATTTGTACTCTCTCATACATGAACTCAATCTCATAACCATACGCACAAACTCGACTCTAGAAGAGAAAACCAGCGACTACCATAACATAGCCCCGTCACAATACATATACATACACCCTCACTTATGGCGGAGGAATACTGTGGTTACAAACACATATAGTCTCAGGAGTTCACAAAACACACACTCTTGATGACTAACCACCTATTCCAAACAAAGTAAGGTAATATACATACACTTAGAACAACTGAGGATACTTTCGGCGTATTTTCGTTTCCAGTTCCCAAGAAGCTTCTTCAATCTCGTGGTTCCGCCATAATACCTTCACTAACAGTATTTCCTTGGTACGAAGCTTCTGAACTTTATGATCCAGAACCTGAACAGGTATCTCCTCGTACTCTAAAGTATCCCCAATTTCCAAGTTCTCATAACTAATAACATGAAACGGATCCGACACATACCTCTTCAACATGGATACGTAAAACACATCGTGGACCCTCAAGAGTGCTGGGGGAAGTGCAATCTTGTAGGCTACCAGATCCACTCTCTCAAGAACCTCAAATGGTCCGATATACCTCGGGCTCAGCTTACCCTTCTTCCCGAATCTCATCACTCCTTTCAACGAAGTGATTCGCAGAAATACCTTACCCCCCACCTCGAACTCTAACTCATGGCGGCGAACATCCACATAACTCTTCTACTGACCCTATGCCGATTTAATCCTATCTCGGATCAAACCCACCTTCTTAGATGCCTGCTGCACAAGTTCAGGTCCTAAAACCTGACGTTCACCAACCTCATCCCAATACAGAGGAGATCGACACCACTGACCATACAAAGCCTCGAACGGTGCCATCTCGATACTAGCCTGAAGCTATTGTTATAGGCAAACTCTACAAGTGGCATAAACTATAACTAGCTACCACCGAAGTCTAATACATAAGCCCGTAACATATCCTCAAAGATCTATATTGTTCTCTCTGACCATCCATCAGTCTGGGGGTGGAACCTTGTACTAAAAGTAAGCTTCATCCCCAGAGCTTCTTGCAAGCTCTTTTAGAATTGAGAAGTAAACCTCGGGTCCCAATTTGAAACAAAGCACACAAGTACTCCGTGTATTCTAACTATCTCCTTCACGTACAGGTCCGCTAGCCTACTCAAAGGATAACTAACCTTCATCGGTACAAAGTGAGAATATTTCATCAACCTATCCACAATTACCCAAATGGAAGTCTGCGTGTGAAGAGCTAGTGGCAATCTAGTAACGAAATGCATGGAAATGCGCTTTCATTTCCACACCGGAATAGGCAAAGGCTGCAATGGCCCTACCGGCCTCTGATGTTCAACTTTCACTTGTGACACATCAGACATTGCTCCACGAACTGAGCAACCTCTTTTTTCATACTAGACCACCATAAGGACTCACGCAGATCCCGATACATCTTCGAGCTACCCGGATGTACCATATATAAGGAACGATGCGCTTCCCCAAGAATCGTCCTTCTGATCTCATCATCGTTCGGAACACACATCCTGGTTCCAATCTGTAACACACCTCCCTCGATGATGTTAAAATCCGCATCCAAACCCCACAGGATGTTTTGACATTAGGGTCGAAACTTCAGGCCCCATGTCTTTTTGGGTTAGGGCTGAAATTTTAGGTGCATGCATCTTCAACATCACCTTGTAGTGACTCTCCTCACGTTGCACCTCTGCGAAGACCTCCCGAATTGAAGGTAGGGGATGCCGGCCAAGGATCCTCCCTCATACATTATCCAGGTCGTGATTAAGACCTGCCAAAAATTCAAACACCCTCTCATTCTCAAGGCATCGCTTGTACCGTATGATCTCGCCGGAGCACTCCCACTTTTCATTGACGCTGAGGTCAAGCTCCTGCCATAGGGTGGTCATCTCCATGAAGTACTCGGTGACCTCCCTTTCTCCTTACCGCAACTGCCCACAATCGGGTCTTAATGTCAAAGATTTGGTAGTTACTATCGGCATCATAGTATGTCTCACGAACTACGTCCCAGACATCCTTCACCATTGGAAGGAACAAGTATATTTTGCCGATTGAGGGCTTCATTGAATTTATGAGCCACGTCCACCATGGAATTTTTGGGTTTCCATTTTTGTAGAGCTGCGATGTCAGTTGTGGCGGGCTTCTTCCGTTCACCGGCAAGGTATCCTAACCTCTATTTTCCTTTAATCACTAGTTTAATGGACTAAGCCCATTCACAGAAATTTTTTTCGTTCAATTTCTCCACTGAGAGTGGCTGCCAAATGAGCATAGCATATTATGAGTTGACAAAAAAAAAAAAAAAATGTTTTTACATAAGCTAAGTTCAAACATGTCACATTTTCAGACATACCCATTTACCCACTAGTCCAATTCCACTTCATTCTCTCCTTCCCCATTGATGACACTTCCTTCTCTGCTCCTCGTCCAACAAACAGAAACTTAATCATCTTCTCTACTATTTATATTCTGAATTTAAGATATGGTTATTTGTATTAATGTCATGAATATGATACATGATTGCATGCTAGTCTAGAATGCCTTCTGCATGGCGGATGCAGTTGATGTGTATTGCATGCTGGTAGTGGATATAGGTTCTCATGTGCCTTCAACTTCTTATAAATGCTCTATTTGAACCTATCAAGTGTAGGTTTTATGGGAAAATGTCCAATTTACAAACGACATGCTGCCGAAATTGCGTTAAAATTTTCCCAAAAAAAAAAAAAATGAAAGATAGGATTAGTCATTTAATGTTAAAATATTTTTGAAAGGATGAGAAAAAACATTTGCCATGTCCGAGCAAGTAAAATTGTAGTGTTTTCTAGTTCTTATAACACTTGGATCAAAAATTGAAAAAGCCACTTTTGTTTAATTTTCAATATTTTCATATAAACGTTAAAAAATTAGAAAATAATTTTGAAAATAAAATTTATTAATTACATTTAGTGTGTTATTAGAAGCAGATGGGAATCTAAAAATCCTTTTCGAGTGCGTCAAACAGTCAAATTATGATTTGGGACACAAGCGGACCTTCTTTTAAGGATTGGCTAGTTGAGTTGTTTTCTATACTAGTTTTGCTTGATTTTAAAGATTATCCATATTGGTGGTTCACATATGTTTAGGGTGGGTTGTTTTCTATATTAGTTTTACTTGATTTTAGAGATTGCAATCCATATCGGTCGATCCGGTGGCATTAGATAAACAACCCCCTATCGAATTCCTCCACGTAACACCTGACCCCTTCCTCAAAGGCACTCTATCCAAGAACTCCCAACTAGCTCAATCACACGCCTTCTAAAAATCAGAAAATCTAATTTGAACACAATGCCCTTTTTCTTTGTACGACAAACATCCTATCACTTCAATATCTACTAAAAATAACATACACGATATGCCTCTCTCCCACAAAAAACACCTTGTGCAAAAGAAATAGTATTACTAAGGAGGAGGTTTCAAAGTCCAGTACTCCAAACTTCAAAGTAATATGAACAATATAGGAATAATTGGGATTTGGATGATGTAGACACCCCATTTTTTCCCAGACCCAATATAACAAAATTTTTATTATTATTGATATTACCATTATTTTTATTATTTTATTATTACTATTATTACTATTTATTACTCTTTTATTATTATTATTATTATTATTATTATTATCTTTAACGGTAAATAAAATTATTACTTTTACTATTTTACTATGATTATTTTCATCATTATTTTTATTATTACCACCATTATTATTAGTATTTTATTATTATTAGTATTATTTTTAGTACTTTCATTATCGTTATTGTTATTATTATTATTTTATTATTGTTACTTTATTATTACTACTTTCGTTATTTTTATTATTATTATTCTTATTATTACCTTACTATGATTAGTTTTGCTATTTCCATTTTGATTAGATTATTATTATTATTATTATTATTATATTATTATTACCATATTAGTATTATTATGATTTCCATATATTTTATTACCATAAAGGTATAAAGAAGAAAAATAAAAAAAATCAAAACGAAAAAAGAGAGTAGCTAGGGTTTTCCAAAATCTTTTTACAAAAGGAGGGTGAACTCACATACACATACACAGCCGGGGGAAGGACAGACCAAAGAAAAAAGAAACCTTACCTTACAGTCTTGTGCTGCAGCAATGGAGTCGTCGGCGTTTGCGCAATCAACTAGGTGAAACCAATCGAGCAGCGATTTCTTATCCGATCAATGCGAAATTTTACGAGGTCGTTTCTAACCCTTTCTTCTTAATTGTCACCGTTCAGATTATTCTTTTGAGTTTTCCCCCTTTGTGTTAATTTCTTGCATAGCTGTATCACCGCTGCAGCAGTGGAATCATCGACGCCTGCGTATCTAACTGGACGAAGCCAATCGAGCGGCGATTTCTTATCCGATCAATGCAAAATTTTACGAGGTCGTTTCTAACCCTTTCTTCTTAATTGTCACCGTTCAGATTCTTCTTTGGAGTTTTCCCCCTTCGTGTTAATTTCTTACACAGCCGTATCACCGCCGCAGCAGTGGAGGCATCGACATCTACGCATTCAACTAGATGAAACCAATCGAGCAATGATTTCTTATCTGATCAATTGGAAATTTCATGAGGTCGTTTCTAATCCTTTGTTATTAATTGTCACCGTTCAGATTCTTCTTTTGAGTTTTCCCACTTTGTGTTAATTTCTTGCACAGCCGTATCACCACCGCAGCAGTGGAGTCATCGGTGCCTGCGCATCTAACTAGACGAAGCCAATTGAGCGGTGATTTCTTGTCCGATCAATGCAAAATTTTACAAGGTCGTTTCTAATCCTTTCTTCTTAATTTTCAACATTCAAATTCTTCTTTTGAATTTTCCCCCTTCGTGTTAATTTCTTGCACAACCGTATCACCGCCGCAGCAGTTGAGGCATCGACATCTGCGCATTCAACTGGACAAAGCCAATCAAGCGGCGATTTCTTATCCGATCAATGCAAAATTTTATCAGGTCGGTTTTGACCCTTTCGTCTTAATTTTCACCATTCAGATTATTATTTTGAGTTTTACAACTTCATTTTATTTTATTGCATAGCCGTCTCACCGCCGCAACAGTGGATTCGTCGGCGTCTGCGCATTTAACTAGATGAAGCCAATCGAGCGGTGATTTCTTATCTGATCGATCTAAAACCTTACTCGGTACGGTGATTACGGATGCTGGTGAAATGGTGCTCTATGCTTAAAGGGACTGATTTGTACTATATGGGCAAGAGAATTCTGTGGTGTGTGGTGGTGAGTTTTGGTGGAGAAGGTTGTGATTATATTATTATTATATTTAGGTTATGTATTTTAGTTTTTACGTTATTATTGTTGTATGCTTCGGATTGGTTGTAGAATATTTGATTATCGTGTTTTATTATTGTTGATGTTCTTGTCGTTATTGGATATTTGACATATCGTACGTATATATTATTTTATTATTTCATATTTTTGGTTTATTAATTTAGGTTGGCATTGTGTTAATTCTCAATTTGTTCATGTTAGATATTTGCTTGATATTTAAATATTATTATTGAATTTGTGTCATTTAAGTCATAGCTCTTTAGGGTATGTTGTAATATTGTTGTTTATTGGTATTTTTGTCATGTATATATTTAGGTAATATGGTAATATATTATTTCATATTATTTTTATTATTATGGTTTATTAGGTTATAAGGTTGTTATGCATATATAATTTAGGTATATTAGGGTTTATTATATGGTTTCTATTATCATGTATATGATATAATTTATTATTTTGTATTGTACGTAATATAATGGTTGACAATTTGATTTATTACTATAAGTCTAGAAGTTACCATACTCATTGTTTACATATTAGTAATAGCTTGAATAGGTTTCCATAAGTTCATTATTTGTTTCTCTTTAATTTGATTTGTTCCATTAATTAATTACTTATATACGTGTGTATTGAATCTTTAATTGGGTGTCAATATTAAGGTAAATAAAATATGTATATTACTATTACCATAAATATTGTTATTATTCCTATCATTATTTATTATTATCCTTATCATTTATTATCATATCTATTATTTACTTTTATTATTTATTCGTTGTTATTACTATTATATTTACTACGTATATTAGTATGGTATTATTATGATTTTATATACTACAATTATAGTGTAGCGTCGCAATATTAATATGATATTATTAGTATATGACTATTATTATAGTAATATGTTTTTATTATTGTCAATATTGTCATCACTTTTAATTAGTACTAATGTTAAATATTTTTAGTATTTTTATTCCTTGGGTATATTTATATTTTGTATCACGTATTATGATATTTATTTTGATTATTTTATAGTATTATTTATTTTCGTGTATGTTCATCCCTATGATTTTATTGCGGGGGTATAAGCCTTTGGGCATCACGTACCTTAAGCTCTGAGGGAATACATATGTATATATTATATTTATTTATTTTTCATGTGTATATATAAATTCATACAAAGAGTAATTTAAATACTTTTTAAATTAACTTAGGGATAATTTCAAATTAATTAGGTACCGTTCGTAAGAACGGGCGCGTAGGGGGTGCTCGTACCTTCCCCTCGCGTAACCGAACTCCCGACCCCAACTCTGGTAATGTAGACCCATTCTACCCCTAACAGGGTAGTAATCATGTGTTCTAACCGCATTAAAGGTTAGTGGCAACTCCAACATTCCATATTTTTCCTTGAAAATTAAAATTGATTTTTTTATTTCGCCACCCCGGGGCACCCGTGCTCCGAGATGTTTCGACAGATGAGATTTGGAAACAATATAGGAATAATTGGGAGGTGTATCATAAATCTTGAAAGCAATATGAACTTAGCAATTTTATAACTTTCTCTTGGCTTTATGTACTTAATGAATTTAAGTTAGTATTTTGAATGACTTAAAAATAGTTTAAAAAGTATATTTATATTTCCTTATATTTTGCCGTCATTGAGAAGGGTTTGTTAATTAACCTTTAGGTCTACTTTTGATAACTTCTATTTTTTATGGTGGGCATATCATTTGCAGTGTGTATACAATGAATGGAGGGGCTTTATCTAGTTTACCTAGAGTTTCTTGGCAAAATTGATTTGAAATGCGATAAGCCTGCCCATGTAGACAAAATGAATTTTAGCCTTTCATCTGATAGGTTGTCACTTATAGTTAAGGTATGATTTAAATATTAGTTTTATTTCACTTGAATATTGATGTCCTTCTTGCGGTCATTAATATTACATCCACAAGAAGGACATCAAGATTCAAGATAAATAAAATTAATATTTAAATCATACTTTAACTATAAGAGACAACCTATTAGATGAAAGACTAAAATTCATTTTGTCTACATCGGCAGGCCTATCGCATTTCAAATCAATTTTGAAAAGAAACTCCAGGTAACCTAGATAAAGAATCATTGATGCAGCCACCACCATCCACGGCCTCAACGTCTGTCTCTGTCATCCATGTCTTCATCGCAGCTAGAGATTAGTATATATCTAACTTCAGTTTAATAGATGATTTAACTTCTAGACTGCATGCTTGGATTGATATATCGTGTGAACTTTTGCTGGTAGTGGACATTAGGACTGCATGCTTGATTGGAACGCCACCTGCATGGCTGATGCAGTGATATGTATTGCCTGCTGGTAGATAATTTTAGGTTTTTGCATGTCTTAATCTAAGTGGCATCTGTATGATGCAAAAATATTTTGAATTGCATGCTTTTGTGACTTGCAGGTTTGCGAAATGTTCTATTTATAAATGGCATGTTGCCGAAAATTTGTTGAAAATTTTAGGGAAAGAAAAGAAAAATTCATGAGACCAATTTTGGACTATGTGATATAATTTTTTGTTGATTTCTTGCTTGCTTGGTGGTTATGCTAATTTTTATTGGAGTCTATTATTTATGTTTCAAGGTTTAAGTTTAATTATGTGCAACCAAAAATTAATTGTTAATTGCCATAAAAGGAGATTAAAAGTAATATAGGGTCCATTAGAATGGATGGAATACTAGAGGAAGTGACATTGTTTCCCATGCAAGTCCGTAGAAAGTTGTTTCCCATTTTGCTTGTTTGTTCCTTCCTCCCACTCATTTTAGAGTAGCTAATGGCAATAGAGTTTGATTTTGGGAGGATGCTTGGCCTGGTTACAGTCGTTGGAGTAGATGAGACTTTATCTTCTTAAGATTTTCACTCTTCACAATGCACGTATCATCTCTTTCTTTTCTTTGGAGAGGAGCTCTCTTTCTTGGGATTTTCATTTTATAGTGAATCTCATACCAACTGTGTCTACTCTATGAAATATGTTGTTTATGGGGATAATACACTATATTATGATATATGTGTTTTATGGGATGCATGAACACGTTATATTATTTAATGCTTATTATATGAAGCTCCTGTGCACTCGAAAAATTAATTACTAGTTGGATTATTGTGAATTGTTTATTGTAAATACCTAGGGTTTGGAGTATCTCTATGGAAACTGTCATATTTACAGGAGAAACTGTCGCGACGTCTCGGGAGCGCGTGGGCCCCGAGCGGCGAAATTAAAATTAATTTTAATTTTCAATTAAAAATAAGATTATCGGGTCACCACTAACCTTTAGTGTGGTTAGAACACATGATTACTACCCCGTTAGGGGTAGAATCGGTCTACATTACCAGAGTTGGGGTTGGGAGTTCTGTTACGCGAGCGGAAGGTACGAGCACCCCCTACGCGCCCGTTCTTACGAACGGTACCTAATTAATTTGAAATTATCCCTTAGTTAATCTAATAATTCTTTAAATTACTCCTTTTTATGAATTTATAAATACATAGAGAAAATAAATAAATAAATATATACATATATTCCCTCAGAGCTTAAGGTACGTGAAGCCCGAAGGCTCATACCCCCGCATTTAAATCATAGGGATTAAAAATCAAAAATACCTCATCAAATACACTCCCAAATTTTAGAAATTTTATGGGCTTTCCTAAGTATGAAAATACTAGTTTGGGAGGTTTTGTATAATAGGTATAATAATTTAAACTTAATAACAAAGATAAAAAATAGTAATACTAGAATATAAGATACTACAATACGAAGTATAAACATAAGATATAGTTGAAAATTCCAGAAATATGTGATAATAATAGCCCTAATATATTATAATGATAATACTTTACCTATAATAACAATAGTACTATAATAATAACACATGTATATCTCACAATATTAATAACACATAAATACCAATACAATATTATAATACCACTTTAATATTTATATATACCATAACACGTAAATATTAATATTACACCATAATAATACTACTAGACTAATAATACATATACATCATAATTTAAATAACTATACAATATAATAATAACATATCCTAACAAATACAGGCAAAAGCCCTAATTATAAATAATCAAGATTTTGACATGACACTAACAACAATCTAATATTAACAATAAAGGAAATATGGCAATAGGTCAAACCCTAAAAGTTGAATATAAACAAACATGGAAACAAATAACACGAAATTATAGCATTTAGACAAACCTAAAAATAAATATACAATGACATGGAAATAATCAAACCCTAAAAGTTAAAAGTGCAATAAAATGGAAATAAATCAAAAATCCTAAAAAATATGTACTAATAATTTGGAAAAGTAACAATTCCTAAAGTTACAATGTGATAATAATATGGAAACACTCATGACCCTAAAATTAATACACAATTTATATAGAGGCGATCAAACCCTAAAAACATCAATAACATGCTAATTATAATAATGATGATAATAATAATAATATTTTAACAATAATAAACAATATGCTTGTATTTATATATAAACAATGTACCTAATACTACCCATAATGTACAAATAATATAACATTTATATTAACACAATTCATCTAATAGTAATACTCAATAAATTAACAATGATATAACCAATAATAGTAACATACTAATTATACAATAATCTTACCAATAATGCTATATAAACAATATAGTAATAATGCTAATTAATATAATAATAATGCTAACGATAATGAACCAACTACATAACAATATGACTAATAATGATATATAAATCATATAATACTAATAATAACAATACACCTATAATGTGATGACAATATTAGAAATATTATACAAATCATATAATAATATTATTAATGGTAATATACAAACAATATAATAACATTATTAATAATGATATACAAATAATATAATAATATAATATATAAATAATGATAATATTACTATCAATAATATACGAATAATAATACTAATATGGTCAATATAATATATACATACAGATGCCAATATATAAAAAAAATTTAAACTTTAAGTATTAAAACTCCAAACAAAACCAATATATACGTATATATATATTAACACTAATAAATATATAAATATATATGTGTATTGTGTGTGTCAGTGTTCGCATGCAGAGTACTCACCAGGGGATTGCTGCCGGAGTTGGAAGAACCGGCTGCCGGAGTTGATGGGCAGCAAATCAGTGATGACAACGGAGAGCTTGAGATGCTGCCGTGAAGAGTCGCCGGAGTGATGGCAGCTGTGGAGAAACCATCAGAATCAGGACGTCTTCTTCAAGTTTGTGTTGTAACATGCCGGAAGCCAGGGATGTGTTGGCGAGACCGGTGGATGCGGCGGTGGTGTTTAGTCGCGGAGGATGCACAGTGGTGTGGTTACAGGCGAGGCCGTGAGAGGCTGTCGGATTGGAACTGGGGTGCTGGAATGTGGCAAACCGTAGGCTAGCTGGAGTGATGGAAGAAGAGGATGCTGCTGGTGCGTGGACTGGAGCAGCTGGTGCTGGCTCGCTGGCAAGGGAGTCCCCGGGTGGAAGGAGAAGAAGAAGAAGTTGTGGCGGCTGTGTGCATGTGTGCGGCCCCCTGCCTCCCCCGACTCTTTTTATAAAATTTTCAACCCTAAAAAAATCCTTCTTTTCTTTTCCTTTTTCATTTTTATTCTCTTCATACTTTTATGGTAACAATATATACAATAATAATGATAATAATAATAAAAATAAAATAAATAATAATAAAAATAGTAAATATGATAAGAGTAAAATGGTAATAAAATAATAATAAATGAAATTTTAAAATAAAATAACAAAGATAATAAAATAATAATAATAGTAATATAATAATAATAACAATAGCAAGATAATAAAGTGATAATAATAATATTTTAAAAATATTTAATAACAATAATAATAAAAATAATAATAATAATAAAATCAAAATAATAATAATAAAATAATAATAATAATAATAATAACATAAAATAAAGATAATAAAAACACTAATAATAATAATAATAATAATAGTAATAAAAATAATAATAATAGCAAAATAATAATAATATTAAAAATAATGATAATAATATTGGGCTTGGGTAAAAATGGGGTGTCTACAGAAACGTTGTCAAAATTTTTCAAAAAGCGCATACTAATTTTTTTAACTTTCTTAATTAATTTGTAGGGTTTGCAACTGTGACAACGTCATGACTCATGCACTACGAATGCAGCTTTTCACTTTCTTTATTATCTGAACAGGTGAAATGTTTTTGAATTTGAATTTATATAATGTATTTGTATGTAAATTTGAATTTGTATAATATATTTGTATTTGTATTTGAATTTGAATTTGAATTTGAATTTGCATAACATATTTGTATTTTAATTTGAATTAGAATTTTGAATAATTTATGAATTTTATTGCAATTATGAATGTATAAGAAAATGTAATTTAATTACTAATTTTTACAAGAATTAATAATTGGAAACAAAATTAATTTCACTATTAATTATCCAATTTAAGTATTAGTGACGGTTTCAAAATCGTCACTAATACCCTTTAAAAAGTTTTAGTGAAGGAATTCAAACCGTCACTAATAGCTCTACAGAGTAATAGTGACGATTCTAACATCGTCACTAATAATAGACCATTACTGACAGTTTCACAATTGCCACTAATAATTAATAGTGACGGTTGTAAAACTGTCATTAATAATAGAGCATTAGTCACGGTCTTAAAATCGTCACTAATAATAGAGCATTAGTGACGGTTTTACGACCGTGACTAATAATGGAGAAATAGTGACGATTTTAAAATCATCACTAATACTATGGCTTTAGTGACGATTTTTGGTCAATATAGTGTAGAATCTATAGTGACGGGCTTAGGTTTTTAGTGACAGTTTTAGTCTGTCACTAATACTCTATTATGAGTGACGATTTGAAATATTTGTTACTAATAAGTATTAGTAACGGCGGGTATAGCGACTAATAAAAATCCATCACTAATAATCATAAAACTGTCACTAATACTATTAGTGACGATTTTGTGAGTATTAGTGACGGTTTAAATCCTTCACTAATAATTTTTTTTTTTTTGTAGTATCTGGGTGAGTGACATCGTAAAAGTCGAGACAAGAAGCTAATTCTCCTGACGTGCTAATAGTTGGAGGACCAAGTGTGTGGCTGAGCCCAATAAGGATCATCTAGGCTACGGATGGATCTGATAGGGTCAAGATGTGAGAGGTAGGATTGGTTTGGAGGCACGTAGAATGCAATCTGACGCACGTAAGATGCTAGTGGTAAGGCTCATGTGAGCAACTATTGGAGAATTGTCCCAGAAGGGAGACGATTTCCGTTCAAGGGGGATCAGCTAGAACTCACAAGTGAGGGGGAGATTGTTGAGAATTCCACTTGTGAGCTTGTTCCACATTGGAAAATTAAAGTGAATGGCGGGTGCTTATATACATGGATGGACCCCATACCCAATAGGCTGAAGCTTTTGGGTCAAATTGGTATTCACCCATGTGTATCAAGCCCACCCATGGGCTCCTCTGGTCCTAACATCAATATCAGCAGCTGGTACGAGCAGTGGTTTTGGAACTCATGTTGATGGGCCTATGAGCCAAAAGTTCAGTTGGGTTGGCATTGATTATCCCTATTCTTCATCATATTCCATTTTTGACAAGAGAACTTCTCACGATGTCCCGGGAGCGCGTGTGCCCCGGGCGGCGAAATGAAAAATTGATTTTAATTTTCAAGAAAAATACGGAATGTCGGAGTCGCCACTAACCTTTAATATGGTTCGAACACATGATTACTACCCCATTAGGGGTAGAATGGGTCTACATTACCAAAGCTGGGGTCGGGAGTTCAGTTACGCGAGGGAAGGTACGAGCACCCCTTATGCGCCCGTTCTTACGAACGGTACCTAATTAATTTAGAATTATCCCTAAGTTAATTTAAAAAGTTTTTAAATTACTCCTTTTATGAATTTAAAAATACACATGGAAAATAAATAAATAACTAAATAAATATAATATATACATATATATTCCCTCAGAGCTTAAAGGTACGTGAAGCCCGAAGGCTAATACCCTAGCATTAAAATCATGGGGATATACATACGAAAATACTTAATAAAATAATACAAAAATACTAGAAAGAGTAAATATTGTAATACAATAGAAACATAGAAAATAGTAAAAAATAAAAAAATATATGTGATAATAATAAGGCTAATACATCATAATGATAATACACTACATGTAATAACTATTCTACTACGATAGTGATACATATATATATATCTCATAATATTAATAACATATAAATGTTAAGACAATATTTTAATATTATATATCATAACACATAAGTACTAATATTGTACAATAATAGTATTATTAGAAGGATAATATACCTATATCACACTATTAGCAATAGTAATACACATATATTATAACAATACTACTAGAATACTAATACACATATACCACAATAATATACATATATCATAATAACCCAAAGCCTCAATAACCCAAGTATTAATAATAGAGGAGATTTTTAATAACAAGGCAGTGAATCACGTCCTAAAAGCTAAATTAAACCAACATGGAAATAAATAAGACAAGATAATGGAATCGAAACGAGATAAGTATACAATGTCAATCCAACCCTAAAAAAATGTACATCAATATGGAAAGTAATTCGAAGCCTAAAATAAGTCAATTAGTATGGAAACATGTGATAGTAATATGGAAACGTATCTATCCTAAAACTAATACACAAGTTATATGGAAGCAATTAATCCCTAAAATTGATACACAATAACAATATAGAGACAGATTAAATAAAACACTACTCAAAACCCTAATAACATAAAATAGTCAAAACCCTAAAATAAAACAATAACCAAAACCTTAAATGATAATATCATGAAAATAATGTGAATAATCCAGAATCATGAACATGCATAAATATTACAATCCTAAATAATAAACAATAATACACAAAATCCCTAAATATCATATAAACAATAAACATGATAAATATCCTAAATACATCAAAAAGCCTAAATAATGTCTACACAATAAAACAAACACCCTAAATAATATGTAACAATAAAAATAAGTATATTACAATGATTACAAAAAAATACAACGATAATATAAGCACTTTAAACAAATATACAACAATAAATAAGGATATATAATAAAGATAAAATATTAAATAATAATCCAAAACCTACAACAATATTAGATATCAACATTTAAACTTTAAACATTAAAACAAATTCCTACAATAAAAATTCTACAATAAAAAAAAAAAAGTATGCATATGAATATTAATGGAACAATCATCACAACCTAAAAAAAAAAAAAAAAAAACTTCCTATAATAATCATAAAAAAATTTACGTGCATTGTGCAGGCACAGTGTGAGTGTGTGTGTTCACTGTGTGTGTATTGTGTGCGAGTGAGTGAGTGTGTGCAGGGGCGTGTTCCAATGTGTGAGTGGTGTGAGGGTGTGTGTTCTGTTGTGTTACATGAAGGATGGAGCAGGGAGCGATGGCGGCAGCTGCTGTGGCGGTTGAGAGCTAAGCAAAGAAGCCGTCACAGGGAGCGGCAGCGGTTATGGGGCACGGAGCGGCGGCGGCAAATACTGCTGCTATGTGTGACTGAAGGAGCAGTGACCGTGGGAGGCTGGGTGCTGGCCAAAGGCGGGTCACCAGAGTTGATGAACGGATCTAGGTATGGCAATGGAGATGAGCAGCGCAGGCAACGGTGACGGCGAAGATGAGGGCAACGGTGGCAGTGTGGATGATGACCGAACTGCTGGGTTGTTGCTCCTATGGTGGCTATTGAGTCTTCTACGTGCGGCGGTGCTCACAACGGCATCTGAGAAGTGAGAAGCTGGTGTTGGAGGTTGGTGAACGTATGTTGGTGCTCGATTGCTAGCTTGGCAGTGGGAGGCTGCCGGAGTTGATGGGGTGCTGTGGTGTGGTGACGAAAGCTGAAGAGAGGGATTGAGAACAGAAGGAGATGGGAGAGGACCTGCAAGTGAAGATGGGCACTACTGTGTGTGTGGGCGCGAAGATGAGAAAGAAGAAGAAGAAGCAGTCGCAAGTTTTTTTTTTTTTGTCTTTCTTTTGGCCTCCGTTGCCTTGGCTCCGTGTGCCCCAGCGCTGTCCTCTCTGCTGTGTGAGTTCCCCCATGTTTTATAAAAAAAATTTTGAAAACCCTAAAAAAAACTTCCTTTTTTTAATTTTTTTTTCTTTTTTTTTATGCTTTTATTCTTAAGGTAATAATGAAAATGGAAATAATAATAATAATAATTATTATCATAATAATATAAGTATCAATAAGGTAATAATAATAATAATACTACGACTAATAGTAAATAATTATGGTAAAAATAAAAATAATAAAGATATTATCAGTAAAATAATAATAATAATAATAATAATACTAATAAAAATAAAGTAATAATACAAAAAGTAATAATTAATAATAATAATAATAATAATAACATTACTAATAAAGATACAGATAATAAAAATAATAATACCCAAAATAAGATACTAATGCTAATAATAATAATAATAATAATAAAATAATAATAATTATAATAATAATAAGGTAATAGAGATAACTAACAATAATAGTAATAATAATCTAGAATAATTATAGTAAATTAATAATAATAATAATAATAAAAATAATTATAAGAAAGTAATAATAAAATAACGAAAATAAAAAATACTAATAATAATAAAATAACAAAAGGGAACCCCTTGTTCATTTTGGCTAGGGCAAAAATAGGGTGTCTATAGCTGTCCCTCTTTGTTGGCTTCGTTGCGTTAATGTAACGGTAGAAACTCTCCTACGTTTTTTGTAGCAACAAGCCTGCAAAGATAAAAGACACTTATTTTAGCTAAGCCACACAACTGTCTGGGCTTTTCAATCAGGTACTGTTCACTTCTACCAACCATAGATAACAAGGTAATCTATGAATGTTCAACGCAATTCTCTGGGATATGACTTCTTGAATGAATAAGGAAATCCAACTGATATTTTTGAAAGGGTCATCAGAAACTGAAGTGGATGACTTGTATCAGGTTTGAGAACCCTAATGTCGAAGTATATGATGATGACTCGCACCGGGCTTGAGCACTTGAGTGCCAAAGTATGTGAGAATGACTTGCACTGGGTTTGAGAACCCAAACGCCTAAGTGTATGAGAATGACTTGCACCGGATTTGAGAAACTGAGCGCCAAAGTACATGAGACTATCTTGCATTGGGTTTGAGAACCCGAGCGCCAAAGTACATGAGACTAACTTACATTTGTTTTGAGAACCCGAGCGCCAAAGTACATGAGACTAACTTGCACTGGGTTTGAGAACCCGAGCGCCAAGGTACATGAGACTAACTTGCACTGGGTTTGGGAACCGGAGCTCTAAAGTACATGAGACTTACTTGCACTGGGATTGAGAACCCGAGCGCCAAAATACTTGAGACAAACTTGCACTGGGTTTGAGAACCCGAGCGCCAAAGTACATGAGACTAACTTGCACTGGGTTTGAGAACCCGAGCGCCAAAGTACATAAGACTAACTTGAACTGGGTTTGAGAACCCGAGCGCCTAAATACAATGATGGCTTGCATCGAATGTAAGAATCTGAGCCGTAGGGATACGATGATCCAGCCATGGGACACAATGATGGCTTGCTTCGAATGTAAGAATCCGAGCCGTAGGGATACGATGATCCAGCCATGGGACACAATGATGGCTTGCTTCGAATGTAAGAATCCGAGCCGTAGGGACACGATGATCCAGCCATGGGACACAATGATGGCTTGCTTTGAATGTAAGAATCCGAGTCGTAGGGATACGATGATCCAGCCATGGGACATAACGATGGCATGCTTCAAATGTAAGAATCCGAGCTGTAGGGATACGATGATCCAGCCATGGGACAATATGATGGCTTGCTTCGAATGTAAGAATCCAAGCCGTAGGGATACGATGATCCAGCCATGGGACAAAATGATGGCTTGCTTCGAATGTAAGAATCCGAGCCATAGGGTTACGACGATCTAGCCATGGGACACATTGATGGCTTGCTTCAAATGTAAGAATTCGAGCCGTAAGGATATGATGATCCAGCCATGGGACACAATGATGGCTTGCTTCGAATGTAAGAATCCGAGCCGTAAGGATACGATGATCCAGCCATGGGACACAATGATGGCTTGCTTTGAATGTAAGAATCCGAGCCATAGGGATACGACGATCTAGCCATGGGACGCAATGATGGCTTGCTTCGAATGTAAGAATCCGAGCCATAGGGATATGACGATCCAGCCATAGGACACAACGATGGCTTGCTTCAAATGTAAGAATCCGAGCCGTAGGGATATGATGATCCAGCCATGGGACACAATGATGGCTTGCTTCGAATGTAAGAATCTGAGCTGTAGCGGATACGATGATCCGAGCCACCTCAACAAGTAACAAGGTGTGAAAGTAAAGTTTGGAAAGTTGTTACTCTATTTGGAAAATGCATTTAGGGTAAAGTCCGAATGTTAATGAATGAATCCCCTTGTCTTTGGGATCTGTTGCCCCAATTCAAAATAAATCAATGTGTGTTTGGGGCCAACTGCCCCAGTTCCCAAGTGAATCACAGTGCACTTGGGGGTCAGCTACCCTAGCTCAGATATAAGCACAACAGGAATCTCTCAGTCAAATGATCATTTGAAAGATTATTCAACAAGACAAGTATGAAGGGTGCTCTATTCCTGCCCGTGATGCTAGAATGCAAAGATATGCTGCTATATGTATGCATGTTGATAAATTATGATGCTAGAATGCAGTGATATGTTGCTATTGATATGCATGCTGCTAACTTGTGATTTTTTCATTTTTTATTTTTTATTACTATTTTTTATTTTTTGTGCAATGCATGAAATGCATAATGATGCATGAAATGTGTGAAATGTATGGTAATGCATGAAATGTAAGGTAACACATGAAATACATGACAGTGCATGATATGTAAGGTAATGCATGAGATGCATGACAATGCATGAAATGTAGGTAATACATGAAATGCAAGGCAATGCACACATGACATGTAGGGTAATGCAACTATGACATCAACTTGCTAAATCAAAAGGTCATCCGCACAAAATAAATGTTTTACCATGTTTCAATGATATCATAGGGGAAAATTCATACTAGTATTCAAGAGTCGTATAACGTTGATTTCCCAACCTAGATGACTGTCTTTCTCTTCGACTGCCCTAGTTTCATTAACCCATATTTTGATCTCAAGATGGTCTTTAAGACTCGGGACAAAACGTAGGCTTAGAGATGTAGGCTTTCAGAATAAAAGGGAAACTAAGGCTAAAAAATACCACCCCAAATGATGTTTTATGCCCCTAGTTCGAGTTGAGGCGTTTTGCAAGATGTTGACCGAACTTGTTATTTAAACAAGCTGCCTAAGTACCTTTTCAGGATCAGGTCATTACGTAGTTCAGACTCAATATTGAGTCTGACAAATCATTTAAGACAACAATTTATACCAATCTGGTCAGGACTTTCATTTGGACTGTAATGTAGGCTAAGGATATGGGTTAAAGAAGAAAGGAGTTAAATAAGGCTCAAAATCATCAATTTCATCAAGGATAATTTGGTCAAAGATCACATATGTAGTAAGTCCCTTATTTTCCTTCTTCTTCCTTCTATTTCTTTTTTTTTTCTTTCATTATCTATTTCTTTTTACTGCAACTTTCCACTTTCCTTTTATAAAGGAATCTTCCTTTTATAAAGGAATCTTGACTTTATTTTCATTTGAACTTCAATTGGGACCAATCTTTTTTTAAAAAACTACCCCAGTGTGGGGAGTGATCCTTTGACGGGTTAATCAAGAAATGAATCTTTCAGGCTCAAAAGGGTTGTCAAGGGATTTCTTCTCTGATTCTCTTTTAGGTAGTAGAAAAATGGCCTGCCATCCTTTTGGTAATGATTATTGTCTCAAATGATTCGCCAAATGCTAAGGGACCCAAACCTAGGTTAGATTTCTGGTGATCTGACTTTTAAGAAAAAAAAACTAGTTTGACATTCAGGTTCAATTTGTTTAACAAATGGTAAATCATTGTTTGGGTTTTTTAAGGATAACTAGTTGGCCAAAGAGGGCCATCCATCATTTGATCATAACATGAGTGATGAATTGACAAGAAATTATCAGAACAGTGCAGTCGCTTCGTTGAATTCCTTGGAAGGTAAGATGCTTCTTCATAACATTTGAATTTGATGATTGTTTCATCTTTCTCTACTTTCTCCTCTTGGGTTAAATTTTCAAAAATTAACAACTCTTTCCAGCTTGTGAATACTGGCAATATTAGTTTCCCTATTCCAGCATGAAACATAAGCAAACAAAATTTGGCAACTGGACTCATGATGCAAGTGAGAGAACGAATGCATAACTCATTTTTTTGAATATAGAAAATATTCCGAGACACAGGCGTCCACGGATTACAAAATGCAAATAACAATGGAAAACAAAAGAACATCAACTGAAAAGGATTAGATAGTCAAAAGCTCGGTACTCCAACACTTTAGCCTCTATGGATAACGAATGAAACCATTGATTTGGGAACCTCCCTAATATGTTAACTACCTCCTTCCTCGTGTTTGGGCAAAGGATTCCCTTGGACTTCCGGTTGCTTGTCGTCGAATGCTAACTACCCAGCATCTCTTAATGATTGCACCTTATGCTTGAAGGCCCAACATCGGTCAATAGTATGGCCGAGAGAGTTAGCATGGTACTCACAACGAACCCCAGGATCATACCACTGTGGAGGAGGGTTCGCAACGGGCATCCCAGGGATTGCAGATACCATCCCCCTTTCCTGCAGCTAAGGAAATAATTCGGCATATGTCATGGGAATGGGGCCCACCCTTCGGAAGTTTCTGGTCACATTCTTGTCTTGTGCTTGCTGATTCGGTGGGGTGAACGTAGGACCAGAGTGAACAATCTGGGGCCTTGTGCCTGTATGCGCCGTTTGATTTACCATAGCCTCAAAACCAAAGTTTCTCTTGGGCCATTGGTTCCCACCTCTGGTGTACTGATTCTTCCAATTAAACTGCCCCTGTATCATTTGCGCCTCTTCCTCCTTCTTCCTATTAGTCCACCTTTTGCCTAAACCAGTTTCTGTGCCACTATCTTTGACTAGGCCTGCCTTGATATCACCTTTAATTCTTCCTCCCACAGCCACAATATCCATAAAATCGTGGGGAGTTACTCCCCGAAGATGTGTACGATAGGGGTCTTTTAATGTGCTTACGAACAAGGAGATGGCCTCTCGGTCACTCACCGGGGGGTCCACCTGGATCGACATATCTCTCCACCTATAAGCATATTCTCTGAATGTTTCAGTGGATTTCTTCTCCATTTCTTGTAGCATCATTCGATCAGGCGCCATTTCCGTCACATGGCGGTAGTGAGTGATAAAGGCATTGGCCAAGTCCTTCTAAGTGCGGACCTGAGCCTTATCTTGCTGAATGTACCAACAGATAGCGGACCCGGTCAAACTGCTTTGAAAATAATGCATCATTAGTTTTTCATCGTCTGAGTAAGCGGTCATTGCTTGGTAGTACATCACTAAATGCATTTGAGGACACCAGGTCCCATCGAACTTTTCAAAGTCTGGCATTTTGAACTTTGGTGGCAGGGTGACTTTTGGGACTAAGCACAGATCATTTGGATTAATGGAATCAAAAGTATTAGATCCTTCCATTGCTTTTAAACGTTCTTCCAATACATCATAGCGACGCTCAGTCTCAGATTTGTTCATCCCCATATCAGAAGGTACAAACGGGGGAGTTCCTACCATTGGGAACCCCTGTGCTGGCACAGCAGGGATAAATGGAGGCATATTTGGCGGTGGACCCCCCATGACACGAGGTGGTGGAATTGATGTTTCTTCATGATCTGGGGTGAACCCTGGGAGATGAGCGGGGTCCACATCTACTTCAGGATCAACATGCACTACCTTTCCCTTGTTCATCAATAACTCTAGGACTTTACTTATCTTATCATTTATCTCTTCTTGTCCTTGTTCTAGGCCCAGGACTCTATTTTCCAATTGTTCACTCATTTCTCTCGCTCTTCACCTGGTATTGTACTGATGCGTGGTGGTCTCAATTATGTACTGCAATGAGTGAACGCGTTTTGATGCATGATCAAGGTATGCAATAGGTGTTTATGTATGGATGCAACTAATGTACTTATACATACAAACAAAGATATGAATGTGCATGCAACCTATCATGTATGACTATGTATGAAATGAAATGCATGAATACGATGTAACCTAAATGATTACTTTGCCAGGATTCTAGAAAAATTCGACTAATGAGAGATTTCAAGATTAACACGACAATTGATGGGCCATAGTTTAAATTTAATTTCTCCCTCAACCATTCATTTCCTTGATGATGGTCCATGTACCTCAGATTCTATGAAAGGTCAGATTATGTTCTGAGGTTGGGGTTGACCTAGGCTAGTCAACCCGTGGGATTCGTTCAATGCAGACTTGTGGACTTTAGTGTGCACGTGAGCCTCAAGTATTTTAAAATATGGGCTTCGACCTATTTCATGATGGGCTAAGGCCCTAGTTGAAAAGGAATTGGGCCTGAATTACTTGAAAAAATGTTGGCCCAAATTTTTGGGTGATAGGACCGAAACCTATTTTTGGAAATCTGGGTTTGACCCTTTTTAAAAATCAAGCCTGGGCCGAGTTTTTACTTAGGAAAAGGTCGGGCCTAAGTTTTTTTTTAAAGAATTGGGCCCAAGTTATTTGAAAAGGGTTGGGCCGACCCATATTTTAAAAAGTTTGGGCCAAGTGCTTCATTTTTTTTAAAAGGATGGGCCATGGTCTCACTATTGGGCTTTTTTAGAATACTGGCTAAGTAGTATGTAAGTTTAAAATGGATGCAAAATGTATGGTATAATACAAGGTATCTCACAACATATATACAACATGCTATACATGGAGAAGGATGTGGCTCTTGTCTCGACTCAGGGTAGGTACGTATATACAGGGTTCTTCATCTATCCTAGTTAAGGACAAACTATAAACAAGTACGTGTAGGTAGGCTCTAACCCCTATTGACAAGAAAGGCCCCAGTTTGAAATTTCATCCTCCCCCATAGGGGTCCGGACAAAACTCGCACTGAGCGGGGTGGTTCGCGGGTCCCATCAAGCTTAAGCTACGAAGGGACAAACGCTATTACACCCCTATCTAATCTTAGCAGGTAGAGCTCGGATATAGAGCATGAAAGTGTGTGAATTCAATTTTAACCTAATCCTATGGAAACACAATATCTGCAATTAATATGTTTATTCAAAAAATTTGGAAACAAGATATTTTTAGTTAATATGCTTAATTAAAAAATATATGGAAACAAGATATTTACGATTAGAAGAAGAAAGATCTCCCCCGAAGCTAGAAACCCTGCCTCTCTTCCTCATGCACCGTGAAGAAATCACTACTACTACTGGCGGCTTCCGCAACATGAAGCCCTCTTCTGATCATCACTACGAGTCTTCCTCATGAATCAGTTGGAATAGCTAATTATTAGTTTAATTATATTATGTACTTCAAGTACTTTTCCCTTCCAATGTGTGTGTGTGTGTGTGTGTATATATATATATATATATATATATATATATATATAATCATGGCACAGAGAGGTTTGTGCCTACTAGTTAGGAAATATATCCAAACCCCAAAAAAGATTAATAAATATATTAATATATGTATATGAATGAATAAATAAAGAAATGAAGGTGGCCGAGATACATGGGGTATGGGTTAATTAATCTGTGAGCTTGAAAATTTTAGTTGTGGTATGAATTAATTATGAAGTTGGTGCTAGCAAAGTGTGTACGTAATTATTAGAGAAATATATTTTCCATCTTAGACAAATATAAACTTTCCATTTTTTGAGTATCTCATGTATATATATACCCTTGTAATCCTTGTAATTAGTGTAAATCAATATAGAGAATTATTCTCTCCAATTCTAACATGGTATCAGCGCCAGGTTCAAAAGAAAATTCAAAACCTAATTTTTTCTTTCTTTCCCCTAATCTTCCTTGCCGCAGCCTCCCGCAGCCTCTCGGTTCTTCGTCATTGTCTTGGTTCTTCCGTCTCTCTACAGTAGACAGCAGCGAATATCCTTGCTTCCAGACGGTCGTCATCACCCGACATCCTCTTCTTCGGCAAAAAGCAGTAGCAGCTCCTGACGACGTCTCAGCTTTTCGCTCCACCTCATCCCCACTCATCCTTCGTTGATTAATCTCTTTCGTCATCATCGTCAACTCGTCCTCATCACTTGTCACTAGCAGACTACCCCTCTCAGGCTCTCAGTCTCTCTTGGCTGCCTCTCTCTTTTCAGCGTTCTCTCGTTCCTCCAACATCATCTCCTTCTCAGAGTTTTGCACCATCGCACCGAGGGTGAGAGTTTTCCTTTCTTGCTTCAGTCGTCTCTCTCAGTTCGGGGAAGCCAGTGCAGCAGATTCACGACTGTTTCTCTTGGCGACCTCTTCTCAATTCGGCGTTTAGTCTTCATTCTTGGCACTCTCTCAAACCGTTGCCGTCAACATCCCTTTCTGCTTGTGTTCAGGAAGCTCCAGTCCGGCATTCTCCCAATTCTTTGGCTTCTCTGATATCCATAGAGTTGATCTTGTATTCGTTGAACACCGAAGAGCACCACACTATATCCAAGCATTCTACTTAACCTTGCATTTCCCTTATATGCACAAGCCCCGAAGCCCTGGAGTTGTGTACCTATCGATATTGGTCCTTGAAGACTACCCCAGTGTGGGGTGTGATCCTTTGACGAGTTAATCAAAAATTAAAATTTTCAAGCTCAAAAGGGCTTACAATGGATTTCCTTTTTTTTTTTTTTTTTTCATTTTTTTCATTTTTTTAGTGTAGCATAAAAATGGCCTGCCATCATTTTGATAGCCTATTGTCGTCTTATATTGCTTGCCAAACGCTAAGAGACCCAACCCAAGTTAAATTTTTAGTAAATGTTTTAAGAAAAATTGGTTTTAACAATAAGACTCAAATGGGTTAACGAATAGTAAATTAATATTTGGTTCATTTTAGGGACACTGGTCGACCAAAGATGGTTGTCTATCATTTGATCAAAACATGGATAGCGAATTGACTTGAAATTCTTGGCATAACATAGACATTTTACTAGGTTCCTTCGAGATTCTTTATTTTTTCGCCACATCTGAAACCATAGGGTGAGGGAATTTGTTTCATCTTCCTTTACTTCCACTTCCCGTGTCTAGTTTTCAAAATTAACATCACCTGCTGGCTCATGAATATTGGTATTATCATTTTCCTTATCTTTGCACGAAACATTAGCAAACAAATTTTTGATAATTGAACTCATGATGTGAGAAAAAGCATACTTCATTTTATTGATGAAAGGGAAATGGTATGAGACAACAGTGTCGATAGACTACAAGAAGAAAGAGAATTCAAATGACATCATTACTTGAAATAAACTAGATAGTTGAAAGCTTGCCCCTTGTGTACTTTCGATCCTGCAATCAAAGAGTTAATCCATCCATTCAGGCTTCTTATGAGAATTCTAGGATGCATAACTGATATGTTCTTTTGCCAGACCTCGGTTTCCAAATCTTCTTACAATGTACTAACCATTTCCTCCCCGTGATTGGGTAGAAGATTCTCTTGGACTTCTGACTGCTTATCCTCGAAGGCTAACCATATGACATATCTCAATGATTGCACTTTATGCTTAAAGGCCCAGGATTTTTCAATTGAATAACCTATTGCCTTAGCGTGATACTCATAGCGAGCATTTGGGTTGTACCACCTTAGGTAAGGGGGTTGTATCAACGCTCCTGGTGTAGGCGCAACTAAATGTCTTTCAACCAACTATGGAAATAATTCTGCGTAGGTCATCGGGATACGATCTATTTTTCTTACTTTCCTTTAGACATCTCTATCTTGTGTTTGAATATGGGAGGGCATGATCAAGGGCTTTGTGCCTGCATGTACTGTCTACTCATCATGGTATTTAAAAACGAAGTTGTTTCTAGATTAGTAGTGCGGGACCGTCTGACAACATTGCTTTTATGCCATTTGGGCTTTCTTACTTTTCTTTCTACCAACACATTTAGTAAGGCTTCATTCTAATTCTGTGTACTTTTCTTTCCCCATATTGATTGCATCTACAGTTTGCTCTTGGGTGACTTCTCAATTGGGAATATTCTGGGGGGTGCTTCTAGGCAAACGGACATCACATGGATATGGATAAGCTACTTTCCCTTTTCCAATCATAGGGCGACTCTGGGCTGTCATCTCCCTCCTTTAATGTGAGTAACCGCTCGTCTTTTCCTCCCCACTCTTTGAGATTAGAACTGCATCCTGGCTATACTAAGCCATAAAAACGCGAGCTAAATCCCCCCTGTGAGCATTTTTACTCTGCTACGCCTTTCTAGAGCTTCCCCTGTTAAACTACTTTGGAAACAGTGGATGAGTAGATCATCATCGTCATAATATGCAACCATTTTTGTAAATACATCCCCAAGTGAGCTAGTGGACATTCAGACCCACTAAACTTCTCAAAATTTGGGACTTTGAGCTTTTGGGGTAAGATCAAATTCAGCATCAAACAAGGATTGAAAGTATCTGACGAGCCAGACATGCTTGATTCCTACATAACTTGCAGTTGTTCTTTCCATACTTCATTTTCCTAATATATTTTTGCATTGGGTATCTGCTCTTTGCCCATTTCTTCACCTATCCTCTCTTCTTAAATATAAGGATTGATAAAGGGCAGAACTTGGACATTTCTTTCTAGTTGGGATCTTAGGTCCTAATTTGATAGGATAAATGTGTGTCGGCTTAAACCTAGATCAGCTAACGATTCCATCAGTCGTGATGGGAACAAAGACTTGCTTTCAACTGCCTGCTTTGGATGTTGAATAGTTTTGCTCCCTGAGGGGGCTATCTCCTCCATCTGATCCTTAATCTTTCGAACATTTTGATGGACATTTTCATGATTTTGTTCAAAAGATCTCCCGTGACCTTCTAGATGCTTCCACATTACTCTAACCCTTTGTCAGGAATTTAAAAGGATGTATAGAGATTGTTTTGCTTCGCCTGCTTTCGGAATACCAGATCTTGACCTCACCACCTTGGCACACTGGTTTTACAGAGAATTGGAATGTGATTACTCATTTATTGGAGATGACTATGCATGCATGGTAATGGAATTGAGCATGGAATGCATGATTAGTTTATGCAGTGGGTGTTTATACATGAGTGTAACTAGTACAAAAGTACATAAAAATAGGGATATGGGCATGCATGCAGCCTATCGTGCATGGCTATGCGTGAAATTACGCGTGAAGTGCACGAATGCAATGCTACCTAAATAACTACTTTGCTAAAATTCTAGAAAAAATCCCTATCGACTAATGAAAGGTTTTATGATTAAGTCAACCATCGATGGACCACTATTTCAATTAAATTTCTCCCTCCACCATTCCTTTCCTTGATGATGGTCCATGTACCTTAGATCCTGCGAGGTTATGATCCAGGTTTGGATTAACTCGGGTGAGTCAACCCTATGGGTTGGTTCAACCTAAGCTTGTGGACTTTGGTGTGCATTTGGACCTCGGGCATTTCAAAATATGGGCTTCAAGCTATTTTCTGATGGGTCGAGGCCCGAGTTTAAAGAGAGTTGGCCTCGAAGTGCTTTAAAAACGTTGGCCTAGATTTTTAAGTAATAGGGCCGAAGCCCCCTTTTGAAATATGGGTTTGGCCCTTTTTGAAAATCCAGCTCGAGCTGAGTTTTTTGTTTAGAAAAAGATCGGGCCTAGATTTATTTTTTAAAAAAGAGTTGGGTCTGAGTTATTTGAAAATGATTGGACCAACCCATCTTTTAAAATGCTTAGGGCAAGTGTTTTATTTTTTTGAAAGAATAGGTCATGGTCTCATTATTGGGCTTTCTCAGAATAATGGCTAAGTAGTATGCATGTCTCAAATGGATGCAAAATGCGTGACGCGTACAACAAAAAAAGCATATATATACAAAAGACTCGATTACATAAATGTGAAGAAGGATGTGGCCGCTATCCCAACCTAGGGTGGTTTCATATATACGGGGTTCTTCATGGCTCTATCCTAGTTGGGGAAAACTATAGACAAGTATGTGTGGGTAGGTTCTAACCCTATTAACAATAGGTTCCCAATTTGAGCCCCATCCTCACCTTAGCAGTTTGGGCAAAATTCAAACTAAGCGGAGTGGTTTGCGGGTCCCCACATGCCCTGCCATCTGGGGACCAACGGTATTACACTCCTTTCTAATCTTAGCAGGTAAGGCCCGTGTATAGAGCGTGAAAGTGTGTGAATCCAAGTTTAGCCTAATCCCGCTACCCCACATGCATGTCATATGCTTATTCACAAGTAATCACATGTTTAATCAAGCAACAAAGGAAAGTATTGACAATCAATCACATGCTTATGGAAACACACTTAATTTTAAAAGTTGGAAATAAAATAATTACAATTAATATTCTAAAAAAATTTGGAAAGAAGATATTTACAATTAGTACTCTTATCTAAAAATTTGGAAAGAAAATATTTACAAAAAAAATTGGAAAGAAAATATTTACCATTAATATTCTTATCTATGAATTTGGAAAGAAGATATTTACAATTAATACTAAAAATTTGGAAAGAAAATATTTACCATGAATATTCTTATCTATGAATTTTAGAAAGAAAATATTTACAATTAATGCTAAAAATTTAGAAAGAAAATATTTACCATTAATATTCTTATCAACGAATTTAGAAAGAAAATATTGACAATTAATACTAAAAATTTAGAAAGAAGATATTTACCATTAATATTCTTATCTACGTATTTGGGAAAGAAGGTATTTATAATTAATATTCACAAAATGAGGAGCAACTAAAAGATCTATTAAATTTGAATTCGGGATAATTTCTAATTAATTACTGGCTTGACCCTCTAACATCCCCAACGGAGTTACCAAGCTGTCGAGACGTACCGGCGCGCGGGTACCCCGGGGTCGGCGAATTGAAAAATGTGGTTTAAATTTTTGGAAAAAATGGAGTAATGAAGTCGCCACTAACCTTTTAGTGTGGTTAGAACACTTATCACTACCGAGTTAAGCGCGCAGGGAGGATGAGCGAGGAGTAGGAGGGAGGATCAGGTTGAGAGGAGGAGGGAAGAGATAGCAGGAAAGAGGGAGGAGCAGGCCGAGTGGGAGGAGGGAGGATGAGCGAGGAGCAGAAGGGAGAAGGAGGGAGGAGTAGGCGAGAGAGGAAGGAGGGAATTTGGGGAGAGTTTGAGAAAATATATGGGGGTTAAGGGATTTAGGGTTTTGAGTATTAGTGACGATTTCAAAACTGTCAATAATATTCTTTAACAAATTATTTTTATTTTTTAAAAATAAAATAAGTATTAGTGACGGTTCCCAAATTCATCACCAATAAGGGGCTAATAGTGACAAATCTATAAATTTGTTACTAATATTATGAAATAATTTTTTTTATTATTTTTTTTTCAATAAAAGAAGTATTAGTGATGGCTCCCAAATCCATCACTGATAAGGGGATAATACTGACGAATTTTCAAATTCGTCACTAATGTTGTGAAATATTTTTTTTTATTTCTTTTAAATAAAAAAAGTATTAGTGACGGTTTCCAAATCCATCACTAATAAGGGACTAATAGTGACGAATCTACAAATTCGTCGCTAATATTGTGAAATAATTTTTTTTTTAAATTTTTGAACAAAAGAAGTGTTAGTGATGGCTCCCAAATCTGTCACTAATAAAGGTCTAGTAGTGACGGATTTGAAGATTCATCACTAATATTGTGAAATAATTTTTTTTTATTTTTTAAAAATAATACTAGTGGCGGTTATTTATTCATCACTAATAAGTGTCTTTTAGTGATGGATTTAATTTCTGGGATAATATTTTTCTGAGATAATACATAAATCGTCGCTAATAGTTTTCTGGGATAATTTCTGTGCAAAAAATGTTTTCCTGCGATATTTTCTACTTTTTAGTGACAAAACTATTAGTGACGGTTTCAAATTCTTCACTAATAGTGTCATATTAGTGATAGTTGCTAAAATCGTCACTAATACCCACTTTGAGTGATGAAATTGAATCAATCACTAATAGTTTCGTTACTAAAATCCAGTTTTTTTTTAGTGGGAGTACCAAAAATTTTACTGTCTTCCGTATTAAATTTCTTTAGCAAATCTATGACATATTGAGATTTGCATATAAATGTCCCATATTTAGCTTGTTTAATTTGCAGCCCTAGGAAGAAACTAAGTTCACCCATTATGCTCATTTCAAATTCACTTTGCATGCATTTGGCAAACTCATTACACAAATCATCATTAGTTGCTCCAAAAATAATATCATCTACATAAATTTGCACAAGGAGCATATCATCTTTTTTAGATTTGATGAAAAGTGTAGTGTCAATTTTGCCACGGGTAAATCCATTTTCTAATAGAAAACTACTAAGTCTCTCATACCAAACTCTAGGAGTTTGTTTCAATCCATATAAGACTTTGGACAACCGGTATACAAGATCAGGATATTTATGATTTTCCAAACTGAGTGGTTGTTCTACATAAACATCTTCATTAATATAGCCATTAAGAAATGCACTTTGAACATCCATTTGATACAACTTAAAGTTCTTAAAAGCGGCATAAGCAAGCAACGTACGAATGACTTCCATTCTAGCTATAAGAGCATAGGTTTCATCAAAATCTATTATTTCTTCTTGATTAACCCTGGGCAACTAGTCTAACCTTATTCCTAATTATTACCACATTCTAATCTTTCTTATTTCTATACACCCATATGGTTCCAACAATGGTATGATCATTAGGCCTAGGAACTAGGATCCATACTTTGCTTCTTTCAAATTGATTAAGCTCTTCTTGCATAGGAAACACCTAAGACTCATCTTCTATGGCTTCCTTAATACTTTTGCATTCTTCTTGGGATAAGAAAGCAAAGTGACTCACTAGGTTTCTTAAGGACGACCTGGTGACTACACCATGTGATGGTTCACCTATAACTTTATCTAAAGGATGGTCCCTAATGAATTTCCAATCCCTAGGTAGTTCTTGAATCTCACTCTCATTTTTATTATTTTTAGATGATTTATCATTTATTTCTGAATTCTCATTCACCTTGTTTTCTATAGATAGCTTGTCTAAGCATTTTCTAACATCAATATCATCTTCATCATCTTTCTTAGAAAATGGATTAGATTCATCAAATACAACATGAATATATTCAATGATAGTTAAAGTTCTCTTATTAGATACTCTATATACTTTACTATTAAGAGACTAACCTAGGAAAATGCCTTCATCAGATTTAGAATCAAATTTCCCTAGATGGTCATTATCCCTAAGCACAAAGTATTTACAGTCAAACACATGAAAATAGGAAATATTAGGTCTGTGGCCGTCCTATATTTCATAGGGTGTTTAATGAAGAGATGGCCTGATTAGAACCCTATTCATTACATAACATGCAGTACTAATTGCTTTAGCCCAGAAATATTTAGGTAGATTATGTTCATTTAGCATTGTCCTACCCATTTCTTGTAATGACCTATTCTTTCTTTCTATCACACCATTTTGTTGAGGGGTTCTAGGTGCTAAAAAGTTGTATGATATCCCCTCCATGTCACAATAATTTTCTATGCCATCATTTTTGAATTCAATGCCTCTGTCACTTCTTATGTGAGTTATCTTATAGCCTTTTTCATTTTGAATTCTCTTGCATAACTTAGTAAACTGTTCACATGATTCATTTTTATGTGAGAGAAACAATGTCCATGGGAACCTAGAATAATCATAAATAATCACCAAAGCATATGATTTTCCACCTAGACTTTGCACTGAATTAGGACCAAATAAATTTTAGAGAAGCATTTCAAGTGGTCTAGTGGTAGATATGATTTTTTTTTTCTTAAAGCTTGATCTAGTTTGCTTACCCATTTGACATGCCTCACAGATTTTATCTTTCACAAATGGTATTTTAGGCAAAACTTTCACTAAGTCCTTTCTTACTAGTTTTGACAACAAGTCCATGCTAGCATGTCCTAAGCACCTATGCCAAAACCAACTAGCTTCATTTATTGAAAAAAAACAAGTTACTTGTTGCAAAACTAGATTACCAAAAGTAATAATATATACATTTTCATGGTGATCTTCAGTGGAATGAATTTCATTATTTGATTTACTTTCAACTATGCATTTATCATTTTCAAATGATACCCTATAGCCTTTATCAAATAGCTGACCAATGCTCATCAAATTATGTTTTAGTCTATCAACTAGTAAAGCATCATCAATGACAAGAGAAGGTTCCTTACCAACCTTACCTATGACGATGATGTGCCCTTTAGCATTGTCGCCGAATGTCACGTATCTTCCATCTTTGGGAGTGATGGATGCAAATTTGGCCTTGCCGCCAGTTATGTGTCGTGAGCACACGCTATCCAGATACCACTTGTCTTTGGAGGAGGATGATCTCAAACACACCTGCAAGAAAGACTAAGTAACTGATGCTGGTCCCCTAATTCTGTTGTGTCAACAAGGGTTAGTGTCTGGATCTCCTTTGACTCTCCACACTTTTCTAATTTTCATATGTTTATTTCTAGGTGGACAATCAAACTGAATATGACCTATTTGCTTACATTTAAAACACTTCGTTCAACACCTTGGATCTTTAGGTAGGATTTGGGATTTTGATTCACGCGTAAAATGTCCCAAATAAAGATTAGGTTGTCTCACATTTTCAACACCATTAAAACCAAGACCCTCTTTGTTAAGAGAATTTCTTTGAGGCCCAAGGGGTTTTTCAAAATTTTGTTGGCCCTCAGTAAATTTAAAAACAATTTTGGAGCTATCCTCCAATTTTCTCTCAAGCTTGGCAATTCTCAAATCTTTTTCTTTAAGAATCGAGGCATGAGAGTACTTAGCAATTTCAAAAAATTTTGACCAATTTTCGCGTTTCTTTTTTAAGCATCATTATCCTTGGTCATTTTTTTCAACAGTTTAGAAACACGAATATATTAAAGTTGCAATTCTCTAAAAGTAGGCATGCTATCATAATTGCAATCATCATCAGAAGAATAATATGAAGATAAAGAGCAAGAAGACAATACCTCATCACCATGTGCCATTAAGAACATGTTAGCAACCTCTGAATCATTGTGGTTTTAGTTTGTGTCACTGCTACTTAGTTTATCCCATGAAGTGTTTGCTTTCATGGCTTTCTTCTTTTTCCTAGACTCCTTCTTCAGTAAAGGACAGCTAGGTTTGATGTGCTCAACCTTGTTGCAATTGTAGCACGTGGGAGCATTCTATTTTTCTTTTCTTCTACTAGACTCTCCCTTATCAAACACAAAATCCCTAGACTTTCTATATAACCTACTATTCTTCCTGAAGAACTTGCTGAATTTTCTAGTTAGCATGGCCATTTCATCTCCATAATAAGGTTCACTGCACTCACTAGATGAATTAGTAGACGTTTTTAGTGCAGTTACTTTTATCAGCCTATTGTGCTCATTAAGTCTCTCATTGATAGGTAATTCATAGGTGATAAGTGAACCTATTAGTTCATCTAGTGACATGGCCTTAAGGTCTCTACCCTCAGATATGGCTATAGCCTTAGCTTCCCAAACAGGAGGCAAGCCTCTAAGGACTTTCCTAATCATCTCATATATAGGATAGGTCTTACCTAATGCATTCAGTGAATTAATGATGTGTGTGAATCTAGTGTACATGCTTTGAATGGACTCACCAATGTTCATCCTAAATGCTTCATACTCACTGATCAACATATCAATCCTACTATCTTTTACATCTCTAGTACCCTCATATGTGACCTCTAACTTATCCCATATCTCCTTAGCAGATGAACATCCCATAACTCTATTAAATTCATTCACATCAAGATCATAATACAAATTATTCATGGCACTGGCATTCAAACTAACAACTTTCATATCATCATCATTATATTGCTTTTCAGTCTTAGGAACTCTAGTTGTACCTTCAATTTTCATAGGAACATAATTTCCTCTAGAGACAACTCTCCAACCCTTCCAATCAATGTTTTGAAGATAGATGCACATCCCTTATTTCTAGAAGGTGTAATTGACACCACCGAAAATTGGAGGGCGTGTGGAAGAGGGTCCCTTAGGGAAAGGGGTTATAGTGCTATGAGCCATCTAGATTTTTTGCAAAATTACTATTAATTCTAAGTTACTGGGCTCTGATACCAATTGTTAACTTTACTGTAATTCCAAGAGGAGGGTGTTGAATTGGAATTTTAAAAATTTATCCCCTAGGTCAATCCACTAGCAATAGTATTACACAAGTTTAAGGTCAATCTAGTATGTATAAAATAAATTAGTATATCAATTCAATAAAAATTTAAACTGCACAAGTAATTTAACTAAACATGCACAATAAAGCAGTAAATATAGACAACACCATAAATGTTATTGAGGTTCGGCAAACTGCCTACGTCCCCGCTTTGGCTCACCAGCACAAGGATTACACTATAGGCTCACTTAACGGGTGGAGTGACACCTAAATACAACCAGGTCAATTAGCACAAGGTTGACCTCGACCTTTACAAACAATCCTTCCCGGACTGGATTACTGCCCCCTCAAGCCACGCTTGGAATACAACAGATTTCTCAATAAAAGATGCGTACAAATATGATGCTTATCAATCAAGCAGACATGTGCCAATAATAATCAGAATACACCAAACATGTAAGAACAATAAGCTCAATGGTGTTTATGTGCAATCAACACTCAATATAGTGATAATCTCAAATATGCACAAGAGTGTTCAAACAAGCTAGTCTTTGAAAGCAAAGTATATCAATTCTCAATATCAAATTTGTGTTTCAAAGATACTAGTAATAATATTCAAACGAACTCAAAAATATTTTCTCAAATGTATCAAGCACAAGAGTTATTTGAAAATCAAGCTTTGTAAAATATTTTGCACACAAAAGAATGCTTAAGGAATCTTGCAATGTCAATGCAAAGACCCTAAAGCAAATGATTTTTCCCATACAAGATTTATTTATTTAAATCAGTGGGAAGAACTCTAGCCAAAACTCTCAATAAAAATCAAGCAATACAAATTTCAAGTGAGAGTGTAGGGCTATTTAGAATGAAGCACAACTAATTTAAACTCTCTCTTTAGGCTTGAATAATAAAAAAAAATGAGGTATAAAAGTGTTTGGGATTACTTGAGCGTAGTATGGAAAATATGGGCTTTGGAATTTTTCAGAGGATTTCTCACTAATCAATTTGCTAATTATTAGCTAATCATTGCAAATGAACTTGTATATATAGACATTGGAAAAATTATAGTCGTTGGGGACATATAGGGCATTCTCAAATTTGTTTTAAAACGATTTAGCAAAAATAACATTGTTTAACCGTCTTAACCATGGTAAAAATATAAGACAACTTGAGAGTTTCGGGTAGCTAAACCACGATTCGGTCGCCCGAACAGACTCAATGAAAAGAACTATTTTTTGAAGTTCGAACACCTGATTATGAGTTCGGTTTGTTGAAATAGGCGATTCCCACGCTATCCGTGATTCAGGTGCCCGACCCTGAGTTCGGTCTGCCGAATCCATGTGTTCGATAGCCCGAGACAATTTTGAACGTGAAGTTTGGGCTGCTGAGTTGGTGGGAAAAGTTAAAAACAAGGTTCGGTCGCTCATGGACGGTACACTCAAAATGGTTCGGCCGCTCGAAACCCAAGTCAACAAGTTGACTCGTCAAAGGTTTGGTCGCCCGAGGTGTTTTGAACACCTGGGGTTCCGTCGCTCGAAGCCTCACAATTTTTACCTATAATTCCATTTTTCACTTCAATTAATTCTCCTAATATTATAAGTGATTTTGGGGACATCTTATGTGCTTGTGCATGGACCTAAGGTCTTTCTAAGGTCTTTTTGAGCTTATTAGAACTTACATGCATGATATGTGATGGGTGGAGAGGAACGCTCAGTCACTAGTTGTGACTGAAACTCAGTGAGAATCAAATGCACACGAATATATTTCAATCTAAAAAATAGAAAGAACTTCAAAAACAAAACTCTCTCTCTCTCTCGCTCACTGGCTTTACACTCTCAACACACCACACACTTCATTGCACACATACACATCTATTTATAGTAAATCATACAATAATATAATCAACAATTGTGGGAGTTAAACTTCAACAAAGGTGGGCTAGTAGGTGGAGTAGGCTACCTGCCAGTCTCCAATGTCAACAGCGGTGGGTTGTCGGCCATCTCCAAATTCAGTCAAGTTTAGTTTTCAACATCCCCCCTTAAACTTGACTCTCCTAACTTTGTCATTCTGAGCATTGTCTTCAATCTTGCAAAAATATCATCCCTAAGTGGTTTTGTGAAAATGTCAACAATTTGATTATACGTTCTGCAAGATATCAACTCCACTTCTTTATTCTTGACATGCTCCTTAATAAAAATGATACCTTGTATCAATATGTTTGCTTCTTTCATGGTAAACTGAATTTTTTGGAAGTGCAATTGCTGATCGTTGTCAATGTAGACTTCTGTGGGGTTATCTTGAAGAAAGCCCAGATACTTCAGTACATTCCTAATCCATATACCATGACAAACAACTGAGCTAGCAGCAACATACTTAGCTTCACATGATGACAACGTTATGATGGGTTGCTTCTTCGAAGACCATGTAAACGCTGTATCTCCCATGAAAAATGTGAATCCCATCGTACTTTTTCTTTCATCAAGATCTCTTCCCCAATCGCTATCTGAATAGCCAATAAGTTTGAAATCACCTTTTTATGAATAGAACATACCATCGGTGATGGTACTCTTGACATATCAAAGTATCCTTTTTGCTGCATTAAGGTGGGACTGGTCAGGAGTCTCTATGTACCTGCTGACAAGTCCAACTCCATAGAGTATATCTGGTCTGGTGCACGTTAAATACCTCAAGCTTCCAACCAAACTCTTGAAATAAGTGGGGTCATCTCCTTCCTCATTCTTTCTTAACTCCAATCCCATTTCAACCGGAGTTGTCACAGGGTTGCATTTGTCCATCCCAAACTTCTTCAGTACTTCTTTTGCATAGTGGCTCTGGGAGATGAAGATTCCTTTCTCGCTTTGCACAACTTCTATGCCAAGGAAGTGAGCCATCTGGCCAATATCCATCATTTCGAATTCTTTGACCATGCTCCTCTTAAAAGTGGCAAACATCTCTGGATTGTTTTCGGAGAACATCAGATCAACATATAGGCAGGCTATCAACATGCTTCCATTTGTCTCCATCTTTATGTATAGCGCATGCTCGTAGGGACACTTCTCAAATCCATTCTTTTAGAAGTAGTCATCAATCCTCATGTTCCATGCACGAGGTGCCTACTTCAAGCCATAGAGTGCTTTCTTCAACTTGTACACTCTATCTTCTTTGTCCTTCTTCACATATCCAGGTGGTTGATCGATATAAATCTCTTCTTCAAAAAAATTGTTCAGAAATGCTGATTTCACATCCAATTGGTAAATCTTCCATCCATATACAAGTGAGAGTATATGCATGCAAATAAAATGCCCAAAATAAAATACTCTCTTTAAAAATGATTTTGAGATGAAACAAGTGAAAGAGAGTTAGAGAGAGTTGCTCAAAATATTTTTCCCCAAAAGAATGATTTAAATAATAAAAAACATTTTGGGGGAACTTTGATTAACAAATGATTAGAGAGATTTGGAGTTAATCAAAGTTTCTAATCAAAGCAAATCAAGCGGTATTTATAGACTTTATAAAAATTATGACCGTTGCCCAAAATAAAATACTCTCTTTAAAAATGATTTTGAGATGAAACAAGTGAAAGAGAGTTAGAGAGAGTTGCTCAAAATATTTTGCCCCAAAAGAATGATTTAAATAATAAAAAACATTTTGGGGGAACTTTGATTAACAAATGATTAGAGAGATTTGGAGTTAATCAAAGTTTCTAATCAAATCAAATCAAGCGGTATTTATAGACTTTATAAAAATTATGACCGTTGGGGATATGCTCGGTATTATTAGAAAAGTTTAATTAATTTTTAACCCTAATTATCCCAATTAAAAAATTGCAACCCGAGAGATTCGGTTGCCTAAGCCGTAGGTTTGGTCGCCCAAACACTCACAAAATTAAGGCATTTTTTGAAGTTTGGGTGCCCAAGTGCAGGTTCGGTAGCCCAAACAAAAGTTAGAAACCTTCGTTCATAGGTTCGGGTGCCCGTGTACCCCATGGGGTTAGACCCTCCTTCAGTATTGTATCATGTATGTTTATTTGATACAAAGACATGTTAGGTTACTATATTCACACCTGGGACCCATCTACGGGTTCGGGGCGTGACAGCTTGGTATTAGAGGTAAATTAGGTTGTTAGGTCTTGTAGACTTGTTTAGGCGTATTTATGTGTACATACCAGAGTATAAGATGTAGGAAATGGGTAAAGTAGGTTGAAGGTTGTGTTGTTGCTAGACGGGGACTCATTGGCGGTGTTCTGTGTTTTTCCTAAAATGACGATTTCATAAAAATCACGGCAAACCATTGATGGATTCGTGTCGGTGTGATAGGTCAGACCTAAACCCGTGAGACTGGTAGTTAACATGATTAGGTAGCAATGATTGTGTTAATTGTGTACGATATAGGAATTCTAACCGATTTCTATTCTATTTTCAGAATGGAGCCCAATGATAACAACTTGGATAGTGGCTCCAAGGGGACTGCGAGTGATGAGTCTCCTTCCGTGCCTTAGGATTTGATGAGGCAGGTCATGCGGGAGATCGGGCAGAGTGTTAGGAGACATGAGCACTCTTCTATGGCTACGGGTTATACGATAGAGAGGTTTACCCATATCCACCCTCTCGACGTTTACAGGAGGACCCGATCCAATAGTAGCAGAAAACTAGGTGCAGAAGATCAAGAAGATAGTGGAGGTTCTACACTGCATTGACCAACATAAGGTTTTCTTCTTTACATTTCAGTTGGCAGGAGAAGCGGAAAGATGGTGGGCGGTTGTGAGTTTGCTTGAGAAGCAGAGGGCCAGTCCATCTTGTATGACGTGGAGTCGTTTCAAGGAGGTATTTTTCGAGAGATACTTCTCGGCTTCCACTCGTGATGCAAAGGCCAATGAGTTCTCAAGCCTGAATTAGGGAACCCTGACGGTGCAGAGGTAAGCCTCCAGATATATTGAGCTATCTCGTTTTGCACCGTACTTGGTTCCTAATGAGTTTGAGAAGGCGCGGAGATTTGAGAAGGGTTTGAGGAAGGATATCCGCCGGCTTATGGGGATGCTACAGATCCGTAAGTTTTCTGTTCTAGTGGATAAAGCCACCATAGTTGAAACTGACCCCCAGGGAGAGGAGGTGGTGTAAGAACAGAGGAAGAGGCCAGTATCTTCTGGGTCTTAGACTGGTTCTTGACAGGGACAGTGGAAGAAGAAAAAGAACTACAGTTCGGGTTATCGGAAAAATACTGAGTGGAAGATTTCTCAGGAGGATCTATCCTCCACACCATGCGCCAAGTGTCGTAAATGGCACGATGGTGAATGTCCGCCATTATGGGGTAATTGCTACAACTATGACAAATTGGGCCACATCATGTCACAGAGCTGTTAGGCATAGAGGAGAGATATGCCTGCATAGAGCTAGAACCGTGGAAGTAATGTAATGCCTCGGGGAAACTACTAGGAAAACATGGCTCCGACGAGGGTGTACTCCCTTACTCCAGTAGATGTGGAACATGCTAGGAATATGGTGACAGGTACCATGTTATTGCTTTCGAATAGAGTTTTTATTTTATTTGATTCGGGAGCAACCCATTCGTTTATATCTTCTAGTTTTGTGAAATTTTATGGGGTTGAAACCTGAGTGATGGATGAGTGGTTGTCTGTGGCTACACTGGCTGGGAGTGTAACGATTTGTGGTAGGATGTTGGGAAATTGCCCAATGGTTATTTAGGGAAGACTACTACCAGTGAATCATGTAGTATACGACGTGTTTGGGTTTGACGTCATACTGGGGATGGATTGGCTATTCTCTAGTTATGCGGTGATTGATTTTCGTAGGAAGGTAGTAGTGTTTCAACCTCTTAGGGAGTAGGAGTATGGGTTCATGGGATCGTGTGTGCATTCGACGCCATAGATTCTATCAGCCATACAAGCGAGGAGGTTACTCTTGGATGGATGTCAGGGGTACCTAGCTTACATGAAAGAACCACCGTGGGATGAGTTGAAGCTCGAGGATATTCGAGTGGTTAACGAATTCCTGAATGTGTTTCTAGAAGACTTACCCAACATACCTCCAGATCGTGAGGTGGAGTTTGTGATAGAGTTGCTGCCTGGTAAGGCGCCAATTTCTAAAGCTTTATACTAGATGGCTCCATTTGAACTTAAAGAGTTGAAGGAGAAGTTGCAGGAACTACTGGACAAGGGCTTTCTTCAACCTAGTGTTTCATCCTGAGGAGCTCTAGTCTTGTTTGTGAAGAAGAAGGACGGGTCGATGCATATGTACGTTGATTACCGTTAGATCAACAAGGTGACTATGAAGAATTGTTACCTCTTGCCTCGTATTGATGATCTCTTTGACCAGCTATAGGGGACTCAGGTCTTTTCTAAGATCGACCTACGGTGAGGATATCATCAGGTGAGGGTTCGATCTATGGATGTTGCGAAAACTGCTTTTCGAACCATATACAACCACTACGAGTTCTTAGTCATGTTGTTTGGGCTGACAAATGTTCTGACATTGTTCATGGATCTAATGAACAGAGTTTTCCATGAGTACCTAGACCAATTTGTAGTGGTATTCATCGACAATATTCTGGTATACTCGAGGAGTACAGAAGAGCATGAAAATCATCTAAGGTTGGTCTTATAGATTCTACAAGAGAGGAAGCTATACGCCAAACTGAAGAAATGTGAGTTATAGTTGAATCAGGTTGCATTTTTAGGCCATAGGATGTCTAAGGGCGGTATCTCAGTTGATCCTAACAAGATTGAAGTTGTGGTCGACTGGACGAGACCGAAGAGTGTGTAGGAGGTTCAGACTTTCCTAGGATTGACAGGTTATTATCATCGATTCATGGAGGGATTCTCTAAGTTGTCTAGGCCTCTGACACGATTGAATAGGAAGGGTGTGAAGTTTTATTGGATCAAAGATTGCGAGCAATGTTTCCAGGAGTTAAAACGGCAACTGGTTATTGCCTCGGTATTGACCATTCCTTTTTGGAATGGCGATTTTGTGATCCATAGCGACACATCTCTAAAGGGTTTGGGATGTGTGCTTATGTAACAAGGTAAGTTAATAGCATATGCTTCTCGGAAACTCAAGGAATATGAGAAGAATTACCCTACGCATGATCTGGAATTGGCCGCTGTAGTTTATGCGTTAAAGATCTGGAGAAACTACCTGTATGGTGTTTAGTGTGAGATTTTCACTCACTATAAAATCCTTAGGTACTTTTTCACATAGAAAGAGTTGAATATAAGGTAAATAAGGTGGCTTGAACTGATCAAGGACTACGATTGCACAATCAGTTATCACCTAGGAAAGCTAACGTGGTAGTTGATGCGTTGAGTTGGAAGTCAGAGCATGTGGCAGTATCTGCAGTTGTAGCTCAGCATCATATCATATGGGATCTGGAAAGTCTCGACATAGAGTTGGTGGCAAGAGATCATGAGGCTTTCATTGTTAGCTTTGTGATCAAACCGACTTTGTTTGAGCGTATTAAAGTCACGTAGGCTAGTGATGTGGAGTTAGCTGAGACTGTGGAGAAAGTGTAGCAGGGGTTGGCTCTGGATGTTAACATCTCTGAGGGAGGTGTTTTGAGGTTTGGGACTAGGCTATGTATTCCAAACAATGACGAGATTAGGAAGACGATTCTGGAGGAAGCGCATCGTTCTTTGTATACGGTACATCCTGGTAGCACGAAGATGTATTGGGATTTGCGCAATTCCTTGTGGTGGAGTGGTATGAAAAAAGAGATTGCTTAGTTCATGGAGCAATGTTTGACATATCAGCAGGTGAAAGCTGAACATCAGAGGCCCGCAGGGCTGTTACAGCCCTTAGCTATTTTGGAGTGGAAATAGGAGCACATTTCAATAGATTTTGTCATCAGATTGCCGCCAGTGCTTCACAGGCGGAATGCCATTTGGGTAATCATGGACAGGTTAACGAAATCTGCTCACTTTGTACTGATAAAGGTTAGTTACCCTTTGAGTAGGCTAGTAGACCTGTACGTGTAGGAGATAGTTAGAATGCATGGGGTACCAGTGTCCATTGTGTCAGATCGAGACCCGAGGTTTACTTCCCAATTCTTAAAAAGCTTGCAGAAAGTGCTGGGGATAAAGCTTACTTTCAGTACAATGTTCCACCCCGAGACTAATGGACAGTCAGAGAAGACGATACAAATCTTGGAGGATATGTTACAGGCTTGTGTATTAAACTTTGGTGGTAGTTGGATTCAGTTTTGTTGACCTTATTGGTCATCCCGATTTTGATTATGACAAATACTCATTGTATCTAATGAGTGTTTGAGGTTTTGTGCAGGAACTAAAATTGTTAAAGATCGAGAGGTGCACAAAAAGGAACTAAAGTTAAAGACCCATTTATCGATTGTATTGTATTTAATTCATATGCAAAGAGTCTGTAGTAGTAAATAGGTCTTTGGTTTGTAATAAGCTCACACACATCACATGCATGATAATATGTAAGTTCAAACAAATCATAAATGAAAAATGACCTTAGAAATACGGTCGACCGACACCGAACTTCTTCGGTGTCTTCAAAATTGGACCTCAAGTGATCTTAGGACACTCACCTTTGCACTTGCATGTATTAGGCACTTGAATAAGGTTTGTATGTTTTGAGACAGGACCGAAATGCACACTTTGTGCACTTTCGGTCACCCCGACCAAGGCAGTTCATTTTGGCCTGATCAACCGAAACAAACCTGGGTCAACAATTGACCAAGGTCCTGGTCGACCGAACCAGTGTAGTTCAAAACTCATGGTCGATCGAAACCCTCTCTGGTCAACAATTTGACCATCTGGTCGACCGAGCCAATTTTGTACTCAACCTACCTGGTCGACCGAGGATCCTTGGGAAAAATCCCAATGATCTGGTCAACCAAACTAGCCAGTTCAAAATGGCCCGGTCGACCGAACCTTCGAGAAATGGGAAATCGCCCACTTACGGTCGACCAAGCCTTCAGTTCATGTAAAAACCCAAAATGTGAAAAAATGGGTTTAAATATTGAGAGGGGCAAAATTGGAAATTTTTAGGTCAAGTGCTATAAAAGGAAATTTCTATTACTTCTTCATTAAGTAAACTCAATCCTATTTCTCTCTCTCTCTAAACTCTCTCTACTCTCTCCTTCTCTCTAGAATTCTTCACCGATCATTAATGGAATCAAAAAACGAAAGCTACCCAGAGGATCGTGGAAGGATTCTCTACAACTTCTACTGATCGGAATCTCGTTTCGGAGATTTTTGGGTTTCAGCAAAAAATCGAGGTAAGGCTCGATTTTTAATTCTAATCCAGTAGTTTTGTAGGTATCAGTCTTGTGAGTATATTCTGTACTATGATCGGTTCGCTGTTTAGGGACCTTGGAGTTCGGGATTTGCTTACGGGGTTAAGGTAAGGGGAACTATGTTTATATTGGTTATTTTCGAAATCGGACTCGATGGAACTGTGGTCCATGGTGCTGTGTATGTTTTGGCTACTCATTTAAGGGGATCTAATGGGAAAAACTATGGGTTTTTCAGTATTATAGTTTTGGGAAAAAAGGGGCGACGGGATGAATCCTGGGTTTTGTTGAAAATCGAGTATATGTGTGATTTATACTATGATATTGGGATGACCGTGCCTTGATTTTGTTTAAACTATATTTGTTTGGAAAACCATGATTTAGATTACCAAATGAGTGTGGTTTGTTTGGTTATATAAGCATGCATGTGTGTGTGATATGTTGAAGTGCTAGTAGGAACGCGGTTCCGAAATTATTCCAGGTACTGAGAGTGGCCGGCTCTATATCCGAGGGCATGTGTATCACCAGCCACGTTGGCAAGACTGGCCGGCTCTATATCCGAGGGCGTGAGCCTATTCCGGCAGATCAGGATGAAGGGTGTGGATCCACTAGTTAGTGCCGGTACGATGTCATGGGAGTCGAGGACTAGCCATGTGCCGGTGGCGCCGTGCTTCACGGGTTGGCTACGGGCCAACGCTGGAATGCCAGACTGGCTTTGGGCCAATAGGTGTGATGACACCGGGTTACTGATCATGTGTGTGTATTGTGACGGGGTTGCGTATAAATGGCCTTCGTATGTGTGCGTGTATGCACTATGTAAATTAGTACTGGAGTGCATTTAACTGCGTGTATGTTGTATCATGATAACACTCAAATGCCACATACCGATATAACTTGTGTTCTTCCTTACTGAGAGGTGTCTTACCCCTATTGTACGTACATTTTTACAGGTCTTTCAGGTAACCGGAACTAGTGTCCTGGTATAGGGAGCGTAGTGGCTGGTGTATTACGTTAGCACTTGGGTAAGTGCTAGGACTGTAGTTTTGTTGGGTTGCCATTTTGAGTTATATTTGGGCACCCAGTTTGTTTGTTTTGTTATACCCATGTTCTGCTCTTGTATAGACTCTGGTATGGTACTGCATATGTTGATATAGAATGACTTTTTCCGTTGCGTATATGATTATGATTGGATGTGTTTAGGGTGCCTGGGAACCCCACGGGGTCGGGTCCTCATCCAATGTACTGTATCTGTGATGATTTATATGATACAGGGACAAGTTAGGTTACAATTTTCACCCCCGAGTCCCATTTTTGGGTTCGGGGCGTGACACTTCAAAAACCCCATAGTCGACCGAACCATATGAATTTTGGTCAACCAAAACTGTTTTGGTTAATCGGACCTCTTGGGTTGCCCTGATTTTTACCATGGTTAAACATCTTTTAAATAGGGTTAAAATATTTGAAATGTCATTAAACTTTCCTAATAATACCCAATAGGTCCCTAACAGTCATATCTCTTCCCATGTCTATGTATATGAGATCATTTGTGCAAATTAGGACAAGATTAGCATAATTGATTAAGAAAAATTCTATGAAAATCCCAAAATCTATACTACTCATTTTCACACCCCATTCACTCATACTTACCTTCTACTATTGCCTAAACTCTCTGTAAGTTGATTGAGTATTTGTTTAGAAAGGTTTACTCTCCTTGTTCTGTTTGGATTGATACGATTTTATTGAGAGCTAAACATAAGTATTCTTAGGGGACTTTGTTAATAAGTCTCTCCTAAGAAGACATTTATTTGATCTTCTAAGGTTGTATATTCATTGCAATATCTTGAGAAGATCATATAGTATTTTGGTTGCAAAATCTTTTCATAATCACTCTCAAATATCTATTATGCTTTATATTGAAATGGACAATAAGAGGAAAAAAAAAAAAAAAGGAAAAAATGCATCAAAACACCAAAAAAAAAAAAGAAGAAGCCTAATTATTAGTTTATTATTATTATTATTATTATTCTTATTTCTATTTTTATTTTAGGATACTATTATTATTAGTCTATTATTATTACAAAACAAACAAAATACAAAAAAGAAGAAAAAAAATGCTTATAAAAGGTCACGGGTCACGCACACACGCAGGGAAGGCAGACGCAGTTCATCCACCACCCTTAGAGGCTCTCTCTCGCTGATTTTCTCGATTTTTTTTCCATTTTCTCCCCTTCTCTCACCTACTCTCATCTCTCCAACTTCACACTAGATCTACCGCCATCCTCCACCAACTCCACTCTCCGACCACGATACTAGCATTATCCGGCCAGGACACTGAGCCTCGACTATCCGGTTCTCCCAAATGCTCACCTTTCCTCTCTCACAGCAACCCATCACCACCACCACAACCGCCTCCCAGTCCTCCCATTGCCACCCTCTCGATTCCACCTCAGCACCAACCTTCCACTGTCATCTTCTTCTTGAGCCACCGTACCAACCACCATCCGCACCACACAATCGCCAAACCACTACGACGATCACCATCGTCTTCACCTGGCTAGCAGCACATCCGACCACCTCATCTCCGCTCTCTGACCACCACCAACACCATCAGACACTCCAAATTGAACCAGACCTCTCCATGAAGACCCGACACAATAAAAGTTGACTTTGTGTCCCAAAAATTGGAAGACCCTTTTGAGAAACCTGACCGAGCCCCGGTTTGTTTTCAATGAGTCTCGGTACTTTTATCGAGTCCCGGTGTTTTTTATTGAGTCTTGATTTGTTTTCAATGAGTCCCGGTGATTTTATCGAGTCTCGGTGTTTTTACTGAGTCCCGATTTGTTTTCAATGAGGCCCGGTGCTTTTATCGAGTCCCTGTGTTTTTACCGAGTCTCAATTTTTTTTCAATGAGTCCCGGTGCTTTTACGAGTCTTGGTGTTTCTACCGAGTCCTTGTTTGTTTTCAATGAGTTCCGGTGCTTTTATCGAGTCCCAGTGTTTTTACCGAGTCCCAGTGTTTTCACCGAACCCCAGTTTGTTTTCATTGAATTCTGAGCATTTTTAAAAAAAATGGATTCCAGGTCCTATTTTTGGGAATTAAGTTTCACTCTTTTCAAAACCGGGCCTCTCTATTTGGGGGAATAAAAATGGATAATAAGAGTTGAAAAAAAAAAGGGAAAAGAAAAAAGGAAAAAATGCATCAAAACACCAAAAAAAAGAAGCCTAATTATTAGTTTATTATTATTAATATTATTCTTATTTCTGTTTTTATTTTAGGGTACTATTATTATTATTAGTCTATTATTATTATTATTATTATCATTATTACAATTATTATTATTATTATTACAAAACAAACAAATTTACAAAAAATAAGAAAACAAAAAATGCCTATAAAAGGTTACAGGGCATGCACACGCAGAGGAGGTAGGCACTGTTCATCCACCACCCTCAGAGGCTCCCTCTCGCTGATTTTCTCGATTTTTTTCCCATTTTCTCCCCTTCTCTCACCCACTCTCATCTCTCCAACTTCACACCAGATCTACCGCCATCCTCCACCATCTCCACTCTTCGGCCACCATAGCAGCATTATCCAGCCACCACACTGAGCCTTGGCTATCCGGTTCTCCTAGATCCTCGCCTCTCCCATCTCACGGCAACCCATCACTGCCACCACAGCCGCCTCTCGGTCCTCCCATCGCCACCCTCTCGGTTCCACCTCAGCACCAACCTTCCACCGTCATCTTCTTCTTGAGCCACCCTCTATCTCAAGCCACCACACCAGCCACCATCCGCACCACACAACTGCCGAACCACCACGGCCATCACCATCGTCTTCACCCGGCTAGTAGCACATTCGACTACCTCATCTCCGCTCTCCGACCACCACCCGACACCATCAAACAACCCAGCCATCTCCAGATCCGGTCACCACACTCGCCTCCAGCCACTTCACGATCCCCGATCTCCCTCTTTGGTCTCCCTCATAGACTCGTCTCCGGCCATCCAGACCACACACAGCCACCTCCCACGGCTCCGGGCACTGTTCATTCATCTTCTCTCCTAACCCGATCTTCTCCCTCTGCACTCCCTCACCCTCACAGTTTCTCCTGCCACTTCACGGCGCTCATAGCCCCACTCTCTCTCGTATACTGCTTCACCTCCCTCCACTCTCACCTGGCACTGCTCCTCACCTTGACCACTTGAGCTCCACCACCATCCTCACAACGACCAGCACCTACCTCATCTCTCGTTCCCCATCCATACCAGCCACAGGTAGATGAGCAGAGCCACCAAAATAAAAACACATAGCCTCCAAAAGAAAAAACAGAGCGGTCGTAGCCGCTCACCCATCCTCTCCAGGAGTCCTTGCATGACCTCTCCGTCACACCGGCGTCACCATCACCCGCCACGATTTTCTACAACTACCGCAGATCCGTCCCCTGTTCCGAGCATCAATGTTTCCAGGTGATTTTGATTCTTGTCTGTTATTCATTTTGTTTGTTTTGCTCGAATTTCTTAGAATATATGTGGTGTTGATGTTGAATTTTTGTGCATTTCTAGAGTTAGTTTTTTGTTAACGTTGCAGGGTCTCCTTCAATTTGTTTCTGCAGTGTATGAACTCGAAATGTGGGAATTGATCCAATGGATGCAAACTATCTGATGAAATGCCTATGTGCCGTGTGTTTAACTGGAATACGATGATAATGTTTTGTTTTGTTTGGGGGAGCTATTGAGAATGGGCATGGTTTGTTTGATAAAATGCCAGAGAGAAGTGTTGGTGGGTATTCTAAGTTGGGGAATGTTGACATTGCAAGAGTAGTGTCTATGAGAAGCCAGAGAGAGATTTGGTTTCATGGGGAGTTCATTTTCTTGCAAAATGGTGGGTTATGTCTACGAGGCTGTGAGGTGTTTGTGAAAATGCCGAAGTGAAGATACACACACTTGGACACCCACATACACACACTGTTTGAACACTTCTACATACACTGCTAACATGCATTTACACACACCCTACACATGCTTTCATGTGCCTATGCACAACATTCATATGCTACTTTCATTAAGCTATGTTGGCATGGCTGTGAGGTGTTTGTGAACACTTTTCACACACTATTCACTCACTACACAAACACATTTACACACTCTTTCACACACCCTCATAAACTAACTTTCTAACTTATACTAACTTTTACCAATATTTTATTTATTGGTTTACATTCATGCTAACTCTAACCCATGCATACTAACATTTATTTATTTACACACACATCATCATCCTTTCATGGATATGCTAGTCATCTCATATCATACATGCATGCGGGTCCATTCTTATATATGCATTACATCATTATCCATGTCCTTATTCATCCATGCATGCATATGCACACCCGCTCACACACCTCATGTGTCATTTTTCATTCATGCATGCATGCATATGCATGCTCATTCACACACCATGCCCGCATGTTAATTCACACACCATGCACACGCATGCTCATTCTCATTCATGCTCACAAATACTTCATGCATCACTTGCATATTCCAACATACACCTAAACATACACAACCCACGCGGAAGGCAACACGTGTTGACTTGAGATGGTCTCAACCAAGACCTTAAACTGGTTTTCTCCCGGGGTAGTCAATGTTTGACTGGTTCACCCCTCCCGAATCGATTAGCACCAATTTTCTTCATTTTATTTATTTAGTATCATTTCAATGTTTGAAAAGTTCACAAAAATTCACGAAAATGTCTAAAAAAAATCATAAATTTTTTTTTTTCAAAATAACCATACTCCTGAGCCCACCTCTGGTGACGCAAACTGATTCTACCCCTAACGAGGTAGTAATCAAGTGTTCTAACCACACTCCATAAGGTTAGTGACAACTTCATCACACTTTATTTTTCCATGAAAATTCTTTTTCAAAATACACATCCTATTTTTCCCAGTTCGCATCCGCACCCATCTGCCAGGGTCTTTGGCGGGCTCGGGATGTCGTGACAGCTTGGTGACTCCACTAGGGAAATTGGGTGTTTCGATCTCTTCAATTCGTCGTACATTTGCAAGGCTCTCGATTTCGTCCTCGTGAATCGACCCTCGTGCTTCATGCATGATACGCCATGCTTCCCGTGCCTCTACACAATGTAGAAGGGTCATATTGTGGTTCCTTTTGTACAACACCTCACCATAAAAAAAGAATCCTATGGCCAACCTCCTGATCGTTTTTCGGTCATTGTTGGTGGCTCCTTCAGGGTACTCATTTTGCTGGATGTATGTCATAATATCGTGGAACCAAGGCTTTCCATCAGCCTCTTCTACCACTACACAGTGAGCGGGCTCTAACTGCATTCTGATTCGAATCGGCTCAAACTCTACTCCAGGTTCTACTTTGATCAAGGCTGCTAGGTGGCCAACGCTGTCGCAACATTCCCAGGCAAAACGAAGCGAATGAAAAATGAATTTAAATTTTCATGAAAATTGGTGTAATGGAGTCACTACTAACCTTTTAGTGTGGTTAGAACACTTGATTACTACCCAATTAAGGGTAGAATCGGTCTGAATTACCATAGATGGGCTCGGGAGTACCATTACACCAAGGGAAGGTATTCGCACCCCCTACGCGCCCGTTCTTACAAACGGTACCAGATTAGTCAAAAATTATCCCAAAATTAATTTAATAAGCCTTTAAAATTACTCCCTTTTTAAAATTGTAAAATAAATACCCGAAGAAAAATAACATATAGGTATTCTCTCATAACCAGGACATATCGTGCTTCGAAAACCTCAACACCCTTTGTAGACACCCTATTTTTGCCCTAACCAAATAGAACGAGGGGTTCCCTTATTATTATTATTATTATTAGTATTTTTATTAGTTTATTTATTCTTACTATTATTATTATTAATTTTCATTAGTCTTATTATTATTACTATTATTACTATTTTATTTATTATTATTATTATTATTTTTCATTAGTATTATTATTATTACTTTTATTTTTATTTTTTACTTCTATTTATATTATTTATTATTATTATTATTATAATTTATTTTCATTGCTATTAATATTATTTTTAACTTTTATTATTATTAGTATTTTTATCTTTATTAGTACTATTATTATTATTATTTATTTATGTTATTATTATTATTATTATTATTTTGTTATTATTTTACTTATTTTTATTACCTTATTATTATTATTATTATTATTATTATTACCATAATAGTAGTTATACTCATAATATTATTTCCAAAAGAAAAATACCATAAAATAAGAAAAATAAAATCCCAAAAGGAAAGTTGTTTTAGGGTTTTGGAATTTTTTTTTATATAATGGCAATAAGGGTTCACACAAGGGAGGGGCGCGCGCTGCACACACACAGCACGGAGGTAACCCTAAGAAAATTTTTTTCGCTGCACAACGCCTCCTCACGACAACCTCCCACACCCACGAGCAGCTCCCCTGTTGCAACATCTCCCTCACGCACAGCAGCCCCCCTCTCCTGTGTCCTTCCAACAACCCTCACAGCTCCATCCTCACCTGCAGCTCTGGACCGCACCAGAAAACTGGCCCACGCCGTTCGTCTCCGTCGCCATCGCCCCACTCCACTCGCCCTCGTCATCATCTCTCCTAGCCCCTCACAACAGCCCCACCTCCAACAGTCGTAGCAGCTCCATCATCCTCGGCCGCGAGCTCCACCAGATCTGGCCACCCTCTTGATTTCACCACAATAATAGATCGCCGGCGTTCTCACTCCCAGATCCTCATAGCCAGACTCTCAATGCCAAACTTGCAACCACCCGCCTTGGCCAAGATCTTCTCACGGCTCTCTGCAACTCCACAGCAGCCACGAGCCACCATCACCGCCGGACCTCATCAACACCCACCAACCAATGAACCTCCGGCAACCACCACTCTCTGCAACCTCCGGCAACCCCCCTCTGTAAGTCCCTGCACATGTACAAACACTTACACTGAACACCCACACACACACACATACACGGAACCCCTACCCAGATTCCTGCACATATAAGTTATTTACTATTATTATAATAAGCCTTTTTTATTTTTTATTTTGTAATATTATTTATGTGTTTTAATGTTGTAATACTTTTAGTAATAGGTCTGTATTTATTTATGTTTTATTGTTAATATTTGAAATGCAATTATTGTCTTGAATATTTATTTATGGTTTTTGTTGTGTTAATATATTTTAAGTGCAATGTATTTAGTTGGTTTGTATATTTATTCATGATTTCTTTGTTGATTTTGTAACATTGAATATGTAATAGTCATTCTATTTGCTTGTATCATATTTAGGGTTTTCATCATTATTGTTAATTTCAATATGTAATATGTTAGTGTTTTAGGGTTTATTTTGTTGCCATTATAATATTCAATGTGTAATATATTCATCTTATTGGGTTATATGCTTATTTTCGGTTCTTTGTTTTTATTGTAATATTTAATGGGTAATATGTGCACCTTATTTGCTTGTATAATTATTTCGGGTCCTTATTTATTTATTGATATTGTGACATTTAATGGGTAATATATTTATCTTATTTGATTGTGTAATTATTTAGGGTTTTTTATTATTATTATGATATTATTTAATGTGTAATGTGATTATTTCATTTAGTTGCACAATTATTTAGGGTATTCTTGATCATTATTTTATTATTGCTCCCATCTTTATCATTTTATATTATTGCTTACTAATGTTAAAGCTTATTTGTTCCCATATTTATCCTTACATATCTACATATTGATTTTAAAATTGATTGTTTCCATAATTTCATTACTTTGTTGTTATACTCATAATTGTGTAATTACATACTAATTTTAGAATTGATTTGTTTCCATATTGTATAGTTTACATTTTAATTGTAGGATTGATTTGTTTCTTTAATTATTTCCATATTGTATATATTTATATATATTGTTATATTGTTATATTATTGTCGTATTGTTATATTGTTATTGTTGTAGCGAATATTCCTATAGTGTACATTGTTATATTGTTATATGGTGTATATGAGTGTAATGTTATATTAAGTATGTTGTTATATTTAGTATTCTTAGATCACACGTTCATATTAAGAATATTGACATATTTTAGTATTATATTAAGTTTAGTATCTTATTCTATATTATTGTTATTATTATGTTTTGTATTATTATTAGTGTATTTTTTTTTTAGTATTTTAATATATATGGTATTGTTTTAGTATCTTTAGTATCTTCATATATATAGTATATGGTGTTTTATTGCTAATTATATGTATTGTGATAGTTTAATATCTTAGTTTATTATCCTATTATCATGTATTGAAACCTCCCAAAGAATTTGGTAAATATTTTGAATTATTTATGAAAAAATCTATAAATTTTGAAAATAAATCTGGGAGCTATTTTTGTAAATTATTTTCGATTTTTTATCCCTATGATTTTATTGCGGGGGTATGAGCCTTCGGGCATCACGTACCCTAAGCTCTGAGGGAATATATGTATATATATGTATATATTGTATTTATTTATTTATTTATTTTTTATGTGTATTTATAAATTCATAAAAAGGAGTAATTTAAAGACTTAATAGATTAACTTAGGGATAATTTCAAATTAATTAGGTACCGTTCGTAAGAACGGGCGCATAGGGGGTGCTCGTACCTTCCCCTCGCGTAACCGAACTCCCGAGCCTAACTCTGGTAACATAGACCCATTCTACCCCTAACGGGGTAGTAATCATGTGTTCTAACCACACTAAAAGGTTAGTGGCGACTCCGACATTTCATGTTTTTCTTGAAAATTAAAACTGATTTTTAATTTCGCCGCCCGGGGCACACGCGCTCCCGGGACGCCGCGACACTCTTCTTTGCAATCATCGGGATTGAAAAATCGAGAAAATAGGTTTTTACAAAAAATAACTCCCACATATTTTAAAATTTATAGGATTTTTCTAAGGAAAATAATATTTTTGAAACCTTGGGAGGTTTTGGGCTCATTCGGGGTAAAAATGATTTCCTGGACCTTGAAAATGTTTTTGTGATTTTTTTTAAAGTGTGAAAACTTTTTTGTGACTTTTATAATTTTTCAATATTTTTCCCAAACTTAAAAATAGCACAAATAAAATTAAGACAAAACTCATAGAAGTCAAAGTTAGAAAATATTTTTGAAATTTTTCCTAAAAACTATTGTGATTTTTTTTGGCATTTATGATTTTTTTTTGTGGATTTTTTCGAATTATTAGACGTTTAAAGGAAAGAAAAAAAATCACATACTAAATAAAACAGTAAACCGGTTCCATACCGACTCAAGGGTTCAAACAATTCGCAGAGAGATAAACGGGGTTTAGGTTCAAGATTGAACCTAACCTTGGGTTTGACTCCTTGATTCATAACTTCATACCCCATTTATTACACTTCAGAATGTAACCCAGGAAGAGAATGTCAATTAGTTTTACCTCTCGTCTTCCTCTCCTCCGGTCTTCTTTTCTTGTCAGTGAGTCTACAGGGGCCAGTCTACAGCGTCTTCTCGAGGGTGGTTGTTGAGCTCAAACTCGATGCACTACGGAGTGCTTTCTTCAGATGGGGTGACCCGGCACCAGTAGGAAACGAGATCGGTTGACCACTTGATCTTCTTAGAGAATGAAACGTAATTCACTCCATTTAACAATCAACAGGAGATGAGA